>NW_010117864.1:0-846 GCF_000699245.1 Pterocles gutturalis
CACCTCCAGCAAGCTATGCTCCCTGCCACTGCTGTCCCCTCTCCTGAGAATCATACTGCCTCTCAGCTCAGCAGGTGACAGGAACCATGACATTTCTTCCTCCTCTTCCTCCTCCTCCTCCCTGCTCAGGTTCAGCTGCAGGAGTCTGCTTCCTCTGCTGCACAAGTTCTGCGCTGACCCTACAAGGAACTTCTCTGTTGTGAGTTGATTTTGCTCATGTACTTTTACAGTTGGTGGTCAGAAAGCTGCTTTTCCACTGGATTTTGGGGTTCAGCTTTCCCTGTGCATGGTGCAAGCTGCATTTGGGGTATTTCCTGTGCTCTTGATGGGTATGGTAGGAGGAGGGTGGGGGAAAAAAATGCAGTCTCTGAGTCTGGGTCAGCATCGGCTGAGTGCCAATGGGAGCATGCACAGGAGCAGCTTTCAAAACAGGATGTCCTGAGTTTTTGCTCTCCTCTGACATCAAACCGTGTGATTCAGATGTTGCCCAGGCTGTGTGTGCATACTAAGAAGCCAAACTCTTTCATATTGCTTTCCCTAGGGTCACTTGGAGGTAGAGCAAGCCATCTGATGTGGCTGGGGACCTGCTGGGACATCTGCTGTGGGGTCTCACAGCACGACTGATGTCGGTGCCCTCTGCCCATGCCAGCCTCCTCCGTCCTCCTGTCCTTCATTGCCGTGGTGTCAGGGGCTGACGTCAGGCTGGCACAGCAGCTGGGGTCCTTCCCCCCCACAAGGCTTTTGTGTCCCTTGTCACAAGGGCAAATGGGATTATGTTATAATCAGAGCTCAGGTCATCTGCAGGGTTGGTGTGGATGTGTGGAGTTGGGTGTTGAGAGGCGCTGG
>NW_010117865.1:0-2542 GCF_000699245.1 Pterocles gutturalis
CTGTCTCAGCTTAACCCAGGACAAATTTGCTATACTATTATGTGAGATTAGCCACACCAGGTCAGAAAAAAAATTACATCTAATTCAGTACCTTAATTTTGACACCAGTCTGTGTCAGACAGGGAAGAGGCAAAGGCAACCATAATATTATATTTTTGAGGTATACTCATGCTCTTCATTAGCCAGCT
Organism: Pterocles gutturalis; assembly: GCF_000699245.1. Classification (NCBI taxonomy): domain Eukaryota; kingdom Metazoa; phylum Chordata; class Aves; order Pterocliformes; family Pteroclidae; genus Pterocles; species Pterocles gutturalis. The sequence goes on from NW_010117865.1 coordinate 189, forward strand.
GTTATTGTCTTGAATCATTCTTTATTTTTCTTTTTTCCATGAATTTGGAGACATGTTTTGGACCTATGTAAACTGAAGCAAACATTTACCCACATGCAGAGTTTAACTATGAGCAAAGTGATAGCAAATCTCCTGGTTTGACATTCTAGTCTGTTGATTTCAGTCCTTTAATTCCAATTTTGTTTTATGACAAACAATAATCACTCATTCTTTATTAATCTTCTTGGCATCCATGATTTTGCAGACTTCTCTTACATGCCTAAGGTTTAAGCGTCAGTTCTCATACAGAAGTGTTTGTATGTCTTTGAGAATCCTTGCTGCCCTTCTTTGTTTCTTGTCAAGTATTATTATCCTTTTGAGGATATGAGGACCAGAATTATTTTATTCTCTCTTCCTTTCCTTATCATTCTTAAACATTTTGGTTTTATTTTTCACTCTTTAGATTTTTACTCTTTACTCTTTAGCTAATATTTTTGTAGAACTCTTTATTTTAATTGCAAGATCTTTCTCTAAATAGTAAGATTAACAACTGGCAGTGACTAATTACCGGTAGTAACTCCTCTTTCATATTTACATGAAAAAAAGTCAGGATTGTTTTCTCCAGTGTGCATCAATTTATTATGTTCAGTATTGGTTTATCTATCACAGTATCAAATGCTATCACACTACTCTTCTGCACCTTTTGACACTTTTCAACATTCTGACTACTCATTTAATAGAAAAATATTCTTGTTCATATAAGGTTTGAATATGTGCTTCAGAATTGTCTACAGAATATTAATCCTCACCACTGTTGGCTACCCTTATAAGTATAAAATTGTGTAGTAAAATAACTGAAGGATAGTGAGCAATTTTCCATAATTGAAAGGAAACAGAAAGCAGGCAAGACCAGACTACCAGTCTATCTAATCTAGTATTTTCTCTTTGGTGCTGTTGAAGATAATATGTTTCGGGGAGTACTGTACCAGGCATATTCGCAACAACCCATTTGAAGACTATATTTCTTTCTATAGTTGTCACACTTTGCAGCTTGAAACAAGAAGCTTCAATCCTTCATCCTTCAAGTCATTCCCATTGTTCTTCAGGGCACAAGGTAATCTTTAACTGACAAGAGCACAAAGATATGTTTTAAGGAAGCAGATTACTCCACCATTTTCCACCATGGGTATGTTACATTTTCCTCTGATATATGTGGCCCTGGCCAACGTTAAAGACAGAGTACTGAACTAACCACAGGTCTGCTCCACTATAGCAGTTCCTATGAGATGGTAGATGATCCAGTGTATGTATAGCATTTCCTGTGTACATTATACGAGAATTTAATTCCAGCTGAAAACACACAGGAAAATGCATATCAAAAAGCCAATTGACTGTAGTTGGAAATAATTTCATACCTTATACAGTTATATAATACTGGTTTTCATACCCTTGATGAGAGCTTTGAAAGTACTCAATACTTTTTTTTTTCTGAAAGTCAAGCTTCTTGTTTCTTCTATTTTCACACAACTTTATTATTAAAAAAAAGCTTTACAATTATTATTATAAATATTTTCCTTGTCTATGTGGAACGGAGAAAACAACTGCAGATTGGAATTACAGATTGCTGTTACTGTTTCTTTAATTTAAAAATGTCAGTCTTATAAATGAAAATAATATTTGTTCTTTGAGTACAAAATATTTTCAACAAACAAAAAAATTGGGACAGTTCGATTTCCTGCTCCATCTCGAGTAAATATCTGTTCTGTGTTCAGTAAATCATTTAGCACCTGCTTGCCAACTAAAAATGGGGACAATGATATCTTTCTAATTCACAGGTGGTGTGATAGATACACTAAAACCATTAACCACACTGCTGATCATCTGATTAAAGATCAGAGACCAGTGACCATCCTAATTCAGCATGGTTTTCTCAGTTTAAATCCTGAACTGTCCTTTATTTAAACTGCTTCAGGAAAGAGACATTGATCGACCAGCAAAGTCAAATATATATTGATAGCTTGCATGTATTTGGGGTTGTACTATGAATCAGATCCAAAGTGTTTGAAATGATCTTGACTCCTCTGTTGACTTTTTAGATTGTTTTATAATACTCATAGTCTTATAGAGTTAAGTCTGGAAAAGACCATTAGGTCATTTAATCTAACTGCCTGTAAGCCACGTATCAAGATACTGCTTCAGCAAATCTTTCAAATTTTGTCTGACTCAGGATGACTTGTGGATTGGCTAGCACACATTTGCCAAAAAGACTCTAGTTTGGAATTTAAGCCTTCAGGAAAGAATTTACTGTTCTCCATGGAATACATGGAAATTACAGGAGCTTGAGGGAGGTTTTTGTTTTTTGTTTTTTGTTTTTT
>NW_010117865.1:2573-16642 GCF_000699245.1 Pterocles gutturalis
TCCCTACACAATGTGACAACACTTCAAACAGGTGCACTGCAAATTCTGTGGGAGAAAGAAGGGGTTGACATGGGTACCACTGCTCTAAAATTTCCAGTGTAACCAGTGAATAGAAGGGAGTGTCATGCAAGATGTAGTCCCAGCTTTAAATGGCAACGTGGCTACATTCAAACCAACATGAGACAGGGGTATATTTTTAAGGAATATAGATTTTTTTATTTTGTAAAATGGTTTGTCTGTCAGCTCAGTTTCTCTTACTCTAGAAATACATGCATAATACTTGCATAACTTCCAAACCTGAATGCTTTCCTTCTGTCTGAATTGAAAAATTCAGCTAATGTGTACCTGAACAAGATATTTTTTTTTCCTGTTGGATTTGACTACTGAACTGTTTATTTTGTCATATATATATATATATATATATATTTCAAAACATGTTGTTCCAGAGCTCTGCAAAGTGCCTTCATACCTCTTGTAGATTAATCTGCAGTTAATTAAATTTGATGTCTTTATAATTATGAAAGTTGAAAATAACTTAGAAGAGAGTTTATGGCATAGTGAAACAGTCCAATTCTGGGTAGAACTTCTGAGACTATTGACCCCTTGTTTAAAGCTATGTGGATTCATAGAAAAGATCAGCTTATTTCTACATAGATTTTCACTTAATTGCCACATCACAGATTTTTAATTCTGCAAATTATCTTGAATATCAGATAATATGGGAATTTGAACAAATGCCATTTCCAGATATCATTGCCATACAGAGTTATGTATCTCTGTGAAGGACGATACTAGTCTCCCATAAATAAGGTACATCTTTCTTGATCATCTGTATAGTGTCACTTACGGTACTAGTGCTGGTATAATTCTGGCTGATTTTTTTCATTAGAAAACCCCTTATACTGAGGGGTGACTGTCTTTGGTTTTGATTACACACTATGTTAATTATTATTTTAAAGAGTGCATTCTTATATAATATACTTTCAGTAGCCCTTTCTCTGTGTTCTCCAGTTTTCAAAGTTTCCTATGATTCCACTGAAGACACAAATCACTGGACTTAGATCTTCTACACAAAGTGCAGGGGAAAAAAAGCATGTCCAACTTGAATAAATGCTCACAACTTTGCACCAAAAGGTAGCCTAACTATAAAAGACTGACTCAAAGTCTTGGTAACCAACAGAGTGTGCGCAGAATACCAAATATCATATAAATTCCCTTGTCAGTGAAGAAATACGTCCAAATTCTGCTCTCACCTGCATGTGACAAGTCTGTCCATATGAAATTTCTGTAAAAAAGGGGTCTCTGCTGTGATTTTATTCAGTGTGTATGTAAGACCATACCACTGGTATGTAAGAAAATAAAAATAAAGTTTTGTCATGCTGCTTCAGTTCTCATCTTTTTTTAGAGGTGCTTAGCAGAATGCTGGTGGCTCTTAGTGGCTTTTACATTAGAGCCCACAGTCAAAACTGCAGGGATTCTTTTTCATGACAATACACTGTTAAGGACACAAACTGCAATTCATTGTTTTCTAAAATCTCTGACTTTCTAGCAAGTGTAATTTCCCAGATTCATCCCCAGTGAGACATTTTCAGAGTTAGTTGGTCAAATCCTTGTTTGGTTTAAAGGTGGTGTTTCTGTCAGATAGATTTATTTAGCAGCATCAGCCACAGTTCTAAAGAATTCCGCCCATAGGCCTCTGTAGACAAATATTGAAATACCTTCTTTCTTCTGATTGCCATTGGTTTAAGGAATGACTGACTTTTAAACAGTTTAGTGACCTTTTATCCTCTGGGGCTATTTCTCTCAATATCTTCCACAGGCTAATTTGTAAGTTTGTTAGTTTTTGTGTGGTGGTTCTGGGGAGCTACATAGAATACACTCATCCTCTTGATTCTTCCTTCCCTTATCAGAGCATACTAAATTTTCATTGATGTTATTTTTCTCTTTTTATGTTTGTTACTGAAACTCCTTAACCACTTGGAGACTCTGCAAAGCTTCACATAATTGTACTCATCAATTTTGAGGATTCTTATATTTTCATGTATATTTTAGTTCTTTTTCAAGGATTTTCTAGGAACTGTGAGCTCTTTTTGTTGATTCTACATGACCATTCATTGTGCTTTCCCTCTTGGATGAATATATGTTGTGACTACATAAGTTTGTGTGTGAATATAAAAATATGTGTGTATATGCACATGTATATAAGTCTATGCATATGTATGGATATACATGCCACAGTAGTGTATATTGCATAACATATTTAGAATATGCATTTATGGATATTCATAATGGCATATTTAGGCATACAAGGAGGCACACAAACCCGAACTGCCAGAGTGTCTAGCTCTGTAAAACTATCATGGATCATGATTTTCTTTCTATGCTCTTCTCAAGTACTGTAGCTCTTCATGACATTTTCAGAAGTCAAGTGTATAGTAGTATCTGTTCATCACTGTGACAAAGCATTTTTTGTCTTCTGCAAATTGAAGTTCATTACATTAGTGCTGATGTTCTCTCAGCAGGTGGTCGATGTCAATTATTTTTTGCTTCTGTGTAATGAAAGCTGCTACATATTCATTTCAATTCTGTTACAGAGCTCTGAAGTTCTGACAAGCTGTGAGCAGTTCTTCAATCAGGTAAACTTATGAACAGCTTCATACTAGTTGGAATCATCATGTCCTGACTAACCTGGATTTCTCACAACTTGTCTCTGTGTTTGCCTCATACGCAGTGGCTAGGTTGTCCTTTTCTCAATTTTTAGAGCGTATTGCAGAAGACAGACATCCAAACCTCACTTGTTCACTTGCAAAAGCTGTTTCTAAACGTTGGACAAGCTGATTTTATTTTATTGGGTGCATGCACAAGATAATTCTCATTGATCTGAGGCTTGGACCACAAGCAACCTACCTTACCCTTGTCCAAGTTAGCACAAAGTCTTTAGTCAGATCAAACTGAGTTCTGTTCCTCTGGGAGTAACAGCCATTCTCTCAAGACTAGTGTCCAGACTGCAGATATCAGTCAGATGGACACAAAACAACCTGGTTGTAAATCTTCAATAAAGTGTTTCTTAATCATACTGTATTCAGCTGAAAAAAAACCTAGAATGTGATGTTGCATGAAAAATCTCTTTTAACTCTTCCACCTGCGGTGGTGCTCTAATTACCAATTTAACTTCCAGGAGTTTGCCATAACTTTAATATATTTTACACATATATTTTTATATAATTGTATATATATCTTATCTCTAGCTCTGAATCTATTGAAGAGTATTTTTAATTGTCTAGATATTAAAAAAAAAAAAACCTTCCAAAGCCTTTGTTTATCTTATGACTCATTAGAGGGAAAATAATTCATTGTGTGCTTGTATTACACTGGCAACTAAATCTGTTTAGAAAGGTCAAAGCCATGACTATATGTGTCCCTTAGTGCCTACCGGAGTATTCCCTGTCCTGTGTGCACATATATTGCCAGTGACCAGTGTGGATGTGGCATCAAAATATTGAAACACAAGGCATAAAGAAAAGAGGATTGAAAGGTTCATTTAATGTCCCTCTAGATAATAAGTCATCAGAATTAATTTTTATGATGAAACGCAGGAAGACTGTAGTGGCTGGGGAGATGAGTGGTTATCTGGACTTACACAGTAGTGTGTGTGTTAGGTACGTAGAAATTTTTTTTCAGCAGTATAAAGACATCTGTCATACTGACAAGTTTAATGAGAGGGAAGTCTGGAAGAAGAGATTGCAATCCAGAGAACCAGTTAGTCCTCTGGAAAAGAAGTTTGAGTTGTATAACTTGTTAATTAAAACACAGAATGACAGACTCACAGACTGGCTGAGGCTGGAAGGCACCTCTGGAGATCGTCTGGTCCAAGCCTCTGCCCAGACCAGGGTCAGCGAGAGCAGGTTAGTCAGGGCCATCTGCAGTTGGGTTTTGAATATCTCCAAGGTTGGAGACTACAGCTTCTCTGGGCAACCTGTTCTGCTTGTAACCACTGTCATAGTGAAGAATTTGTTTGTTATGTTCAAGTGGAATTTCCTGTGTTTCAGTTTGTGCCCACTGACTCTTGTCCTGACACTGGGCACCACTGAGAAGAATCTGGCTCTGTCCTCCTTACTCCCCCCGTCAGATATTTTTGATCCCTCTGAGCCTTCTGTCCTCTAGACTGAGCAGTCCCAGCTCTCTCAGCTTCTTCTTGTACGTTAGATGCTCCAGTCCCTGAACCCTTTTGCTGGAGTCTCTCCAGTATGTTCACGTCTCTCTCATACTAGGGAGCCCAGCACTGGACCCAGTATTCCAAATATATCTTGCCAGTGCTGAGTAGAGAAGGATCACCTCCCTTGACCTACTGTAGATGCTCCGCCTAAAGCAGCCCGGGATACCATTCGCCTTCTCTGCTGGAAGGACACAATGCTGGCTCATGTCCACCTTGCTGTCCACCAGGACACCGAGGGCCTTCCCTGCCAAACTACTTTCCAGATGAGGCATATATGACCTGGGGTTATTCCCCCCCATGGTCAGGACTTGACATTTCCCTTTGTGGACCTTCATGAAACTCTTGGCCCATTTCTCCAGCCTGCTGAGGTCCTCCTGAACATTAGCACAACAATCTGGTGCATCAGCCACTCTTCCCATTTTTGTATCAGCTGTAAACTCACTGAGGATGTGCTCTGTCCCATGATGATCTGGATCATTAATGATAATACTGAACTGTATTGGCACCAGTATACTTTCCCGAGGGAAGATCTGTTGTTGTAGAAATGATATTCACTGCTTATGAAAAAAAACTATATTCAGACCATTATATTACAAAAAGTCTGCATGCCGTCTTCATTGTCAGATCTAAATGCTTCCATGAATTTTCTGAGTTGTCTTTTCCATTTCTGCCATTTTTGAGAAAGCTCTTCTTCCTCATTGCTGAAAAAAAAAAAAAAATGCTGTCCAAAAATTACAAGCTAGCCATGTGTAAACTACTTTTTATCACATTGATCTTAACAAAAACTTTAATAGTACTGTTCATGCTCTTTGTGTTGTACTTTGTTTAGAGCTTTCCCCAAGGCTATAAAATTTAGAAATGTAGCTTTGAAAGTAGAAGCTCAGATTCTCACAGTTTTGGGTTTTTATTAAGAAAAATAGAAAGAATATAGAGCTCTTATAAAATGATAATTATTGGCATTATTGGAACAAGTGAAAACAATGAATTTTGTTCACTGTTGATTATATATAGGATTCTTTTTTTATTTTCCTGGTTCTGGACTGCATTGATTGATTTCAGGACTTGTTTCTTCTTTTCTTCCTTAATGATTTGACCTTGATCCAGTTTAACTCAGCAGCGTGAAACAGTCAATTGAGTTTTCACTGGATGGTCAACTAAAAGGCCCATTTTTTTCCAGCTATAAAGAGATAGGTTATTATAATTTATGTTATTGTTCCTTTTCAGATCTCAGTGGTCACTCTGTTTTTAGTTCAGAAGGCTTTTATATTTACTTAGCTAGTTATGCAAAGTGCTGTAGGCGTTCTGATGAAGTGATGAATTCCCTGAGGATCCCGGAGGAGGGAACATTTAGCATTTGTTGGATCAGCTCTCTTCATCCACCACTTATAAATGTGCCTTTATTAGTGCTATTCTCCTGTATCCTCCCAAGTGCAGTGAACCCATTTGACCTTTCCTATATTATTGTGTTGGGTGTTTGTATATTTGTGAGGCTTCTTTGCACTAAGACCCTTTTTCTCACAATCCTCTTTCTTATTTTATCATCAGCTGTGCTATCATGTAGGAAGCAAATACACATACCCAGAGGCAGAAGTTCAATGATGTTTCAGTAGTGAAACTTATTTCTGCTACCTACTAGAGCTGTTGCACTAGACTAAAACTCAGCTGCTATTTTCTTGAATTCCTTTTATTACTCTTGTTCATATTGTGCACTTGGAGATTAAACATTAACACATATTTCTCTATCTGTCAAAGATGACAATGTGCTAGACAATAAGGTAATAATGAGGAGAGGGATGACAGAAGTGAAAGGAAGTGTTATGTATATCTGTAAATACTGCTAATACAGCATGAAAAAAGGTTTTAGTACCAAGCTTTGAGTAAGCACTGCTCCTTGTGAGGTCCACATGAGCCTTTTTTTACAGAAACTTTTGTTTCATCTCCATGCATTATGCAAGTACACAATGTATTCTTGTTTTACTGTATTTATGACTTATGGCCAGGCAGGATTTAACTGCTTGAGGTAGAAATGATATTAGGAAATTGCCATTGTAATGCTTCACATACATTTGGTAATTATAGATCTGCAAGCATACTTAAATCAGCACATAGACAATCAGTATTTAGGTTTCCATTGTAATCTAAAGGAAGAGACACTGATAATCTTGCTTCTTCAGGACAAGAGGACATTCAGGGTAATAAAGTCCAATTCTTTTGAACTCTGGAATATCACACCTTTAGCAATCGGTAAAGGTCCACCACAGTTTTGTCATCTACCTGCTCTATTAGAAGATGGGTCCAAAACCATGTTCCTGTCTTCCTGCCTATTTGCACCCACTTGTTTTTGTGCCAGTCTATTTTTTACTTTGAACAGCAGCTTTTGCTTCGTGTTCTTTGCTCTTCCCTTTTTCTCACCCTCTCTCCTTCCCACTCCCTGCCAGAAGGAAATGTTGCAAGCCATCTTTCCCCATTGATTTTGTATCCTAAGCTAGCCACACATTAGCCTTCTAGCCACATTATTAGCCTTTTCTCATTCAATAGTTCTTTCTGTTTCTTCATCGTACTGTGACAGTGGCTCTGCACATAGGTAACATGTGCAGACAGAGAAGTACAGACAGTGTGGTATCGTTGCTAATACTAATTTTAGTGTATTCAAGTTCTTAAAACACCTGTAGGCTAACAGTTATTTTCCTGATCTAAAGGGAGAGGAAGAGACTCAGGTTTGTACACTTCATGACTGTCTGCTCAGAATATCTTCCCAGCACAGCCCACTGCAGCCATTTAGCTCTGTTTTCATAACATAATACCAGCATTTCTTTTTTTTTTTTTTTTTTTTTTTTTTTTCCCCTAGAAATTGAGTGGTGGTCACTCAGCATTTGTCTGTAAAGTTTGAAATAAATTTTCAAAAGATGCTGAGAGAAATATATGCCTCCATTTCCATGTACATCCCAGCTTTATCCCTGCTCGCATCTAGTACATAGTTCAGCTTCCTTTCCTACCCTTCCACCTACAAATTGTCACAGGAGACTGGTCTCTGTCACAGTCTGTGCGATGAGAAGGGACTGCAGGGCTTGCATAGCAATTGTGTTTCTGAGTAGTTCGGTAGGATTGCATTTGGATTAAACTTCAGGAATACCATTCAGCAATGACAACTGAAAGATCTATTATGAAGGATGTATATAAATAGTGCAGTGTACTGGCTTCGTAGAGGAAAAAAAATGAGGTACTTTCATCAAACTGTGTACAGCAATGTTTGTCAGATTGTGATTTCTGGATCAATGATGGTCCATCAGCTTTCAGAAGGAATGCAGCAAAATGCCATTTATTTTTCAAGTACGTAATATGCATTTATGAAGATGGATAAATGTAGCAAACAGAGGGATATAGAAGAAATATAGGAGCACTGAAAACGTAACCTCCATTCAGCACAGCAGTAGTTAAAATTTCTTGTGGCATTTTTTCTTATTATGGATGGATGTTTGCGTGGGTGTGTGTTTGTATGTGTGCGCATGTGCATGCATGTACTATATATCTACGTGTGTGTATGTTTGTATATTTAAACTAGGTATCCCTCAAATCTGAAAAGAAAACATCAAACTAGATGTTCCTAATTATTCCTTACATCTCTATCACAGCATGCAAGTGCTGTAATGAGGAAACTTAAGGACTGTGCATGCCACCAGCAATATCAATACTGAGGAATTAATACAGCTTGTCTGGATCCTTATTGCTTCTTTTCACCAGGTTAAAAACTGGTTCAAGACAACCAATTCTCCTGAGTGGCAGTAGATGTGAGAGGATGCCTTTCCAGGCACTGTGCTCATTCATGCTTTTTTCTTTTAGAACCAAAGATATTCCTGCATTCTGAAATGACATCTTTTTGGGCCAGAATTGAAACACATTGACAGTCACTATGACCAATTATTTCTCCTTCTTTATGGGTCACAAATAACTGACAAACTTTACTGACAAAACTATTTTCTCTAACTTTAAGAAAGGAGCCTGTATAAGTGTATTTCATTTTTTAGTAAAACATACTGTTTTGTTTTTATATTTGGATTATAAATTTGGAGAAAGAGAAATTTCAGAAGTATACCTATTTATGAGACACCATTAAGCCTACAAGACATTAAAAAGTATTCTAGCTTTCTTCTTCCCTTCACTCCACCCTCTAACTCAAATGACTGAAATACATCCTCTTGGACTTTTTCTTCACTCTGCTGTTTTATGACTTGACTATATTCCTCTAAGTATTAAAATTATATGAGGAATAGTTATGGATATTCTTAGCGGGAAAGGCCACATAATAATGATAACATTCACTTTTAATTGTTAGTATATCCTTTTGTACTTTTATGTGTAATAACTGTCCATCCTCTGTACATTGCAGTGTTGGTGCAATAGAGTTATGTGCAGAATCATATTCATAGTTTTGTGGGCTTTTTTAAAATTAAATTCCTGACATCTCTAAAGTGGATTGAATAAACAGAGTTAAGAAAGGTTAGGGGACTTCACATATGAAATCATGTTCAGATGCATGGTAAATTATAATTGAAAGTTGCTACTCTCTGATTGTGATCCTATTATCATTTGAAATCCAGGATATTCCTGATCCATGCTATAAAAATCATCATCACAGATGTGTCTGTTCAGTGCCCTAGTGGTACTCAATAGTGGATGACAAGGCATTTAGATGGTCTTTTGTACCTTAGCTGTGGAAGGTGGAGACAGAATTTAATCTCTGATGCATGGCTTTCAGAGTAAATATATAAGACTACAGCTGTGTTACTGTTCTGAAAAGTCTTCCATTGATACATATAAAACTTTGCTTCTAGGTTGTATCAGTACAGCACATTTCATGAGCAGTAATTAATTTGGAGTAAAGTTACAGATTTTTACCATACCCAATGCTTTACATCGTGTCTGTGGGCTAGTAATATTCAACTTGCATTAAATAGTTTTATAACTAATAGTGTGTAAAGTGAAATAAAAATAAAAGGAGAAATAAAAATGTAGGCTTGGGTTTTTTTTTAATACATCTCCTGAGGACAACAGTCATTCTTAATAAAGCCATCAGTAAAACATGTCAGAAAACACAACAAAGCCATAGTGTCTTATCATATCTGATTCGTATATACTAGTGTCATCAACATTGTATTGACATTACAGATAGAAGGAGGAAAATACATTTCTCTAAAAAATAGCAGAAGTTTGATTTGGTCCTTCTCTACCTGTGAATATATAGCTTATATCAGTATGGACTCTTTTCAGTCCAAATAAGAGCATATGAAATTGCTTATGTGAATACTAAAGTTATAACAATACGGTTCATAACAAACCAGAACATACATTAATTGCTTAAGGGAACTAGATGCCCTTACATGTTAAATCTTTTATAGACTAAATTCTCTTTATACCTCCATGTAGCGTAGATTAAGGCAAGCACCTGTAAATCTGGGCTTCAGAAAGGGCAGGGCATGAGCTTCTTTTATGTATAAAGCTGATACTGTTGTTTCAATGACAAAACTCTGGAATGGAAAGACAGGAATGGCTTGAGGAACTGAGGAGTATGAAGAAGAGTTTAAGTACAGTTCTTGCAACACAGTCCATAATTTGAAATCTTTCAAAGTTTAGTGATCATTGTCTGGGCTCAAACTATCATCTAAGCACTGATGAAGCAGAAGCACTTCCACTAGTCATGGCATAGCAGGACTATCTGGCTAATGTAGGGCATTGCTAATGTAGTAGCATATTCAATTGTCCTTCCGCTGTCCCAGAAAGCTTGGGAAATCTCCGTTCTTTGACTTACTCAAGTCTCAGCTGGACAAGCCAAAAGCAACCTCGTCTACCTTGAAATCTGCCTTGAGGGAAGGTTGTACCACATGGTCTTCTGACATCCAGTTACCTTCTCAGATGAATTATTGTATGCATCAAAATGATCTCTAATACCTTCACTTCTAAGGAGGTGTAAGGGAAATAAGAATTGATTGAAAAACTGGAACAGGAGTCAGAGGTGATTCTTTTGAAGAAAGATAAAACCTCATAGTGAATAGTTCTGCATAATGTGCCCATAAGAGAAAATTCCTCTTAAACCTATTCATCAGGACAGTATTTTCAGTAGCATATGTCCAGGTTTCAGCTGAGACAGAGTCACATAAGCGATTTATTAGACTGCCTCTTATTAGAAACATGATTTCAGTATTTGGCATCCATTCTCTAACTGGAATTTACACTCTTCAGAATGAGGTTAGTAAGATTATTTAAGTGCTTAATGATGAACACATAGAATTCAAAAAATTCAAAATCTATGAGGGATTAAGCTAGTTTGAAAAATTCTTCACGTTCATCAACAGTCTTGCCTATTCCTCTAGCCTGCAACCAAAACTAATAAACAAAAATGCCCAGTCTTCCTAAGCCTAACTAAAATAAACAGAAACCCTTTTGAGGGACTTCTGAAACTAAAATTAAATTATATCCAACAGTTCTGTTTTTTTTTTTTTTTTAAAAGGCAACCAGTGGAAAGGAATCACCCAAGAAAAGATTGCAAAAGGGAGAAGTTAAGTGAAATCTTAAATCTTCATTTTGTGAAAATATTTTTTTTTCTAAATAGCTTTTAATTTTGATAACTATAATCCTTCACAATAACTTTGAAGAGATAAAAGTATAAGCAGTGTTGCTGTACTTACTAAGCTTCTTCTCTCTAAAATATTTATTTGCATTATACTAATGCAAAAAAACATTTAGCTTTGCCTTTAACATAGAATTTCTGTTTTAAAATATGCAAAAAGGAATATGTGAAAAGTTTACTATCAAAAATTGAAGCCAACACAGATCATGGCAAACATCATCTCTTTCTCAGAGAAGAGTGGGAAGAAGAAATCTTCAGGTTTCTGAGATATCTTTTAGAACAGTTCAGCCAAGTCAAAATATGTCTCATGCAATGCTGTGAAGACCAGTAAGACCTACTATACAGTGACTTGCTGAAGTTACTTTGGATAAATTATTCAGCAAGAACTTCAGAGTTTTTGTGGCATTTTAAAACAACGATTTAACAAACCTCAAAGGCATGGCAATTCAGGCTATTGATCCAAAGCCTGGAGATTCAACTAATTATACCCAAATGTCACAGGTCGATGAAGTTTTCAAAACTAGCCTAAAAAGTTAGGAAGAATAGTTAATATGATCTATAGTGTTCCCTCGTTAGGGTCAAGTTTGAAACACTGTAGAAATGCTTTTAACAGTAGCAGCAGCACTTTTGCCTCCTGCCAAAAGTGGAAGATATATGAAGCCTAAAGAGAAAAAAAAAATGTATATTAGGAGAATTAAGCAAATTTCCTGGAACTTCGGTCCTCTCCCATGTTCAGAAGTTTATTATCATATTGCCCTCTAGATATCATTAAATTTGAAATAATTCTGCTGTATTTTCAACCTTTTTACTTCTTTAACTCTTTCTACTTTGGAAGTATATCCTTTTCTGAGTGTCAAATACCAAATATGTCTATCTGCACTTAGAAAAATTTACATAGACTGGCTATATTTAATGAAAGAAACACGTAACTTTGTGTTTCAATTTCAAATGTAAAAATAAAACCTAGTTTTTGGCACAGTTAGGGGCAGGAAAACATAGCATAGAGGATTTAGAAAGTGCTGCGAATAAACCAAAAAACTTTACAACCTTTTTTTACATCTCTGAGCAAGTTACTTCATTCAGCTTTATTAGTATTTTCAAGTCCTGTATCTTTTGAAAGTGTATCCTTAGTTGTCAAAGGCATAATCTTTTGCATTGTGCTGTACAGCTTTACTGAAAATACTTTTGTTAAAAAGAGCCTTTAATAAATGCTACTTTGAAATAGAGCCTGAACAATGACAAATCTTAAAGCTACTTTATTTTTTCCTAAAGCAAGAAATGATCAGCTGTTCTGCCATTGTTCACTCTTGCTTGACATCCACATTGCTGAAATGTGTGAAAAAATGAGTGAAGAATGAAATAATTTGTAGATAAAATTTTATTTTGGGTTAGAGAAAAGACAGAAGGAAAAAGGGGGAGAATAAACATATTTTATGTTTTTGTTTTGTTTCATATGCACCAGTTACAGACAAATTTGGCTGTGGGTGGCTAGAAACCCTAGGGTCTTGCGGTGTGTATTCCAGTTTGTCTCTAATCCTATGTTCAACATTGTATTGAGGTCTGTTAAACATTGATAAGCTTTTTTTGCACTCTAGGTCCTCCGAGACCATTGTGTTTAAATGCCGTAAAGTCCTGGATTAGGTTTATGCATTGTTAAGGTGGTTTAGATACACCTTAGCACTAAGTCTATTCTTTCCAAGGGAGAAAGTCAGCTTGACTCCTGTTAATATTGACATCATTTTAATGATTAGCTGTATAGAATTGTAAAAAATTTAAGTAATTGAGTGTAGTTTTCTGATGCTCATTCTTCACCATGTCAAAGGGATTTTGTGAGCGTTAAAATATGGAAAAATTTACAAAATTCACAGAATTGCATATTCATCATTTTTTTGTGTACAAACCTTTGTGTACAAGCTTTACTTTTTTTCAGCCCATACAGTACATTGGTTCTGAAACACTGTTCCTCTTTTTTTCTTTGTTATTTATCAGAGCAAGAACCTTTCTCTTTTTTTGGCTAAATATTTCCCCATTGCCATAACTATCTGACTTCTTGTATGTGGAGCAGAACTTAATATACAGCCTTTCTTTCTTTTTTTTTTTTTTTTTTTTTTTTTTTTTGAGGGGTGCTTTTAACGGCAGAAAAAACAGCAACATTAACACACTCCACACACACTTAATTTTTCAGTGCCATTTTTGGGGTCTTGTGTTTTGATTGAGGTTGGTCCAGACAACCTTTATATATACAGAAATAGTACCTGCTTATCTGCCTGTTGATACAAATCATCAAAGGATAGACCCATATACCATTTTCTGAGTGCAAAAAGATCATATAGGATTTGCTTAGTGAGGTTAAAGAAAGCGAAAGCATAATAAACATTGAATGCTTAGCTTTCATTTTGTACGTTGAAAATAGATTCTATTTGATGTCTCATTTGAAATTTCATTCTGTACTAGTTTACTTCAAGGGATAAAGGTGTAAAGAACTTGTGTAAACTACCTAGAGAAAAAAATAATCTTATCCAATAGGAATAATATTTTTTAAGTTTCTTGGACTTAGAAATGGCAAGCTACCTGTTAAAGACTGGAATGCCATAATGACTTCTTTCAATAGCAACTACCAATTTTTAGTTTGTCTTGGATGCCTGAATTATGGTAAGACTATAAAGCATTACATTTAGAAATGATCTTTCTGTCAATAAAAATAAGTTAAAAATAATAAAATAACATAAAATAACATAACATAAAAAAATTTCCAGAGTTCTTCATTTCATTTGCAGAATTTTACAGAAGAATTTTCTTATTTTACTAATTGTTCAAGAAACCCTAAAAATCTTGACATTCTAAACTACAGCATAATAAAACCTGAAAAGACATTCCAGCAGATTAGCTTAAACACTTCATTCAGAATTATCTCAATAAAATTATGATGGTTGGTCTTATTTTTATTTGTGTGTATGTGTGTGTGTGTGGGGCGGGGGGGGGTGTGTGTGTGATTTTATACTTTCCCAAATAGAATCATTTCAATGGCTCCTGTCATTCTCTGGAGGATTGGTGTTTTCTTGTTGCGACTACTGAATAGGCCAGACTACTGGAACAGAACAAAACAAAACAAAATGCAGTTTATTATCTGGCTGTTGCAAAAACATATGGACTGAACACAGATGATGAAGGGAGATAAGCTTCAGACTGTTACTGAAGCAAACCTGTAATAGTGCTCCTTTTTACTGC
>NW_010117865.1:16656-18429 GCF_000699245.1 Pterocles gutturalis
TCTTTCCCTTCCTACTACTTTTACTTTGTCATTGTTTTCTAACAGGTAAAATAGTTTCCTTTTATTCCATCAGGAGAATTTATACATTTAAAAACTACCAGAATTTACTATTTTTATTATAATTCCTCAGGTAAACACTCTTGAAATGCTTTGCCAATTGTGTTTACTGTTGCAATCGTTGACTGATTTGAGCTGTGCTGAACTGTAGGTATTTTTACGTTGCTCTTCCAGAAGCAGGAACTTCTGCTGGATGTGCAGGGTTTTTTTCACAACTCGAATGCACATACAGAATGACACAATGTATTTTTATTTCCTCTGCTTGGAGCATTTCAGTATCCATCTCC
Source organism: Pterocles gutturalis (assembly GCF_000699245.1). Taxonomy (NCBI): domain Eukaryota; kingdom Metazoa; phylum Chordata; class Aves; order Pterocliformes; family Pteroclidae; genus Pterocles; species Pterocles gutturalis. Next base: position 17,001 of record NW_010117865.1, read on the forward strand.
AAACCCAACAGCTGTTGTTTATCTTTATCCTCCAGTATCTATCTTTTAAAGCTATACTACTAAATACCCGAGAAGGTTGTCCAATGTGTCTTTACTTGCTCTTCAATTAGATGTGCTGGTGTGTAGATCTCCAATGTGTCTTTACTCACTCTTCAATTAGATGTGCTGGTGTGTAGATGACTCCTGGATCTCTAAAAGCAGCTTAGTCCAGAGAGATTGTTCTTTGTATCTCAGAGTCGCAGTTGTTCAAGGTAATTTTCCTAACAAGATAAAAATATTTGCTGATATCTCTGAGTGGCTTACTACCAAGTGGGATGTTAGCCTGATTATCCTCCACTGTTTAACAGTATGGCATCAGCTCTCTTCAGAGTGTAAGTTTTCCTAAAAAAAAAAAAATTCTGTTTGCATCCTTAACTCTTAATAGTATATATAAAACTGTAATCAGCTGCTGTGAATATTTTCTGATGTCTATTTTTGCTTTTTTTGGATAATCTTATCCTCTCAGAATCAGAGAAACAAGCATTTTTTTGCCACAGAACACTCCACTTGATATATCTGTTAAATTTTCTAAACAAGAAAATGTGATGTAGTTTTTTTTGGGTAATCTTATCCTCTCAGAATCAGAGAAATAAGCATTTTTTGCCACAGAACACTCCACTTGATATATCTGTTAAATTTTCTAAACAAGAAAATGTGATGTAGTAATTTTTGAGCTTTAGATTGTCTTAGAAGTACAGATGGGAATAGTATTTTTTTTCTGTGTGAGATTCCAGTAGTAATATCTTATTTTATGACATCTGTATTTATTCTAATGTGAATTTATTAAGATCAGTGCTTCGAAGTACCAGAAGTAGATAAAAAGACTGCCCTTTGGCTTTAAAATTATTTGTTTGAAAAGGTAGGGGAAGGTATAGAAGGCTAAAAACACCAAAAGAAACCAAACCAAAGCAACAAAAAAGTGAGACTACAGAGCTTTGCTTTTCCTATTTCTTGGCTCTCTACTGCAGAGTAAGGGGACAAATCAATATTAAGGAAAATTCAGAAGCAGGCCACTGACTTTCTTCTGGGTGGTAAACTTCCCTTCTGTTTTTCAAAATCCCATTTCTGTGTTCAGTTAAAATAATAAGTTTTATCTATCATTATATATTTTTAAAGTCCTCTACTTATTTCAGCAAACGTTCCCAGCAGCCTGATGAAATAGGCCATGGAGGAGTAATATCTTTTTTTTTTTTTTCCTTTTTTTTTGGCACAGCACAGTGAAGGTCAGAACAAATTAATTGTTTGCAAAGTGACATGCCAGTAGAGAGCTGTGCAGCTTCCAGATTCTGAGGTTACATACACATTCACATGCTTTAAACACTGGTGCTAGTATCTGAGCTAGGAAGTTAGTGAGTGCCTAATGTCTGCTTTTTTTTTTTTTTTTTTTTTT
>NW_010117865.1:18517-35824 GCF_000699245.1 Pterocles gutturalis
AAATCTAGGTGGCTAGAACAGAAAAATAGGAACCTAGCAACCAAATACCCAAACTCAGACTCTGTTACTTTATGGATCTAATGCCTTGGAAGACTACAGCAGCTTTGACTGATACCAACTTCAGCTGAGGGACTTGATAGAATATGAATTTTTATTTTTGGGATTGTCACTTGACAAGTTGCAAAATATGTAGGTTGTGCATGTGTGGAAGCATGTCTGAGGGCACAGAGGGAACAGAGATAAACCAAACCATTGCTGGGTGCATAATGAACTGCCCTGTCCTTGGCTATGCATTGCCCCTGAAGTCTAGTGCTGCGGATCAATTCACCAAGGTATTACCATAGGAACAATGTTTCCATAAAAACATGGCAAACTTGTTTTGCATGTTCTCTTTAGCTTCTCCCCTCCCCCTCCCCCCCTTCACAGTGACATTCCTTCAAACACTTCAATTTTTTTTAAATAGTTGTCGGTCTGGATCCCTATCTGCATATCTAACGCTAGTGTGCACACTGAACCCATTACTCCTCCATGGTCGGCACATGCTGAATATCAAAGGACAGATATTCACTGTAACTACAGAAAAATCTGGCATTTAAACTAAAGGCATATCTCCTTCCCTTTGTTAATTCATTCAAGAGTTAAGAATGCAGACAAAGGTGGATACTAACATGAGTGACCCTGCACACTCATGGTACTCAGTCTCAGCGTGTTAAATGTTGGAGCCCAATGGGACATAAAACCGTAGCTCTAGAATGAGCTGTGTCAGTCCTCTTGACAAGTACTCTCTCTTTTTATTATTTCCATCAAATTTCATGTTTACTGGGGCACATTGCTAACTAAGACCTCAGTTCCACAAACAACTGAGCTGTTGCAACAGGTTCCTGCCACTAACAGTAAAGTCATATTACTCCTCCCTTCTTCACTGCTATCAGCCCCAAAGCACTGCTTTGTTCCTACCGGTTCAACACTACCGTTAAAGTCAATTCCCACTCATAAAGACAGGAGGTACAAATAACTTGGGAGTGCAACAAATGTCCAAGAAAAGACCAGAAAACACTGGTTCTACGCTCGCTTCAGTCATAGCCCTTGGAAACTGAAGGAGAGGGCAGGAGCTTGCCCCTTTTCCTGAGACAATGCCACACACTGTGAATACAGCGAAGTCTTTCTCATTCTCATGACCAGCCTAAAAGCAAACTAAAAATATAACTCTATTTTTACTATAAGTACTGGAAATTATTACGCCTATTAATTTATTACAGAATACGTAGGAGAAGCGTAAGGAGAATATGTGCAGCTATGCTATCTGGTAAAGCATCACTGAACCTTACTCCCTATCTCTCCATATTTACCCTCTCAATTCTATAGAAAGAACTTCCAGTTAATTTAGGGGCCCACACATCCATTGCAAAAGTGCATGTAAAAGAACAGTAGGTGTATGTTAGAAGGGTCACAAAGCACGAATTATACCTGAGAACCTTTGAATTATAAAGTACATCTGTGGGCAACTTCCTGTGACTGAAATAAATTACTGTTTTGCATAAAGATGGTATACTCAGCAAAATAGCAATTAAATTTTCCAAAATGCTTGGATTTAAATGATTTTGTGAGTGACCCATGAAGTGTAAGATCTTGTCTGTGTTTGACGAAAGAAAAATTAGTATCTGTTTGTGTTAAACTGCTTTTATTACAATGAATTGCAAATAGGCATTCTTATGCTGACATTGTAAGATGAGTTAAAAGAAAATAGAGATATAGGCTGCACATTAGAATGTGTCTGTTTTTATCAAGTTGCTTGAGTGAATAAATTTTGCATGTGAAATTTGGAAAGTTCAGACTTTTGTCAAACATTAAGGAGAAGCATAGCAGATCTTAAAAGAAAGGTAGAGAAACTCTGGTTTTCTCTTCTCAGCAGCTAGCAGTAAACTTCACAGGAAAGGAAAAATGTTAATACTTGTTTTCTATGTATGTCAACATATGATAATTAGGAGGAGTATTAAACTTATAATTTATTTTTTAACAAGCAAATATGACTTGAAATTACTGTAATGTGAATTAGGTGTACTTTCCATAGCTGCTTGTTTACTTTTACACAGAAAAGCAAAAATATGTTTGTATAAACCTGAACATTTGTGTGTATTATTTCTATCACAGAAATGCAAATGAGGACATGATAATGTATTTTTAATTTAAAGTTCTTTTGAGTTATTTGTGCTGTTGTGTTTTTAGTCATCTGAGTTTCTAATGGCCAATTTGTCAATATGCAACTCAGACATGTACTGGTAATTTTATATAATGTGAGAGGCAAAGTGGCTTTGTTTCAAATTTGGAATGCTTTAAATTCATGAGAGTTCTACCTGAATCTAAAGTGATTGAATCTGCATTTATATCATTTATAAAAAGAGTTTCAGATAAAGTGTTCTGCTTTTTCCATGTAATAATACATCTTAAACTTTGGGAAACATTTGTAGCTACGAAGATCTTTTTTTTTTTTTCTTTCTGTTATTCATATTGAATACTTCTTACATAGGATGTAATTCTACTGAATCAGAAAGAATATTTATCAGATAGGTACTACTCCACAAAGGTGACAGAATCTATTCCAATTTATTTTTAGTCTTACCAAGCACTTCCTTTTGTTACATATGAAGTATCTGAGGTTCCAGAATGCTATTATTTCTTGAATCAAATAATAATAATACAATTTCCATCCCTATTCAGAAAGAGATTCTTCCCTCAGATACACACACCATAACTGCTATTAGCAGCTGTGCATATGTAACTAAGGGCAAATCTTGGCCCTTAACCAGTATCATTTTCTAGTGCAAAAATTGCCAGTTACGATTATTCAGTTTATACTGTAGATGAGCCATTCAGTTATCTTTCTTTCTTCAGTAGCATAGAATAAATTTTAAACCTTCAGTAATTATTTGCTGTGCATTATTCTATTGCATTGCCAAGTCAGTTAGTATGTATTTATATTAATCTACAAAAATCAGTCATATGTTCTAGGAAAATCTTGCTATTCTGAATGTGTGTGAGACAATCCAAAAATGAAGCCAGTAGCCCAATAAATACAGTATTGACCTTTCTAATAACAGGTTTCAAGCGTCATAGTAGCTCTGCAAAGCTTCAGAACTTTTCAGGCTTTGTCAGGACTTCTCTTGGCCTGCCTAGAGCTATGTTTCACATTGTTTAGCTGTAAAAGCAATATTCTAATGACCAGATGGCTATTTCCTAATTTGTTTTACTTTTGCTGAGCTTTGTGCAACTGTGTAGTATAACCATAATTTTATATAGACACTACTACCAAGTAATTATTCTGTTGAGAATGAACTATTTATGACCCAAACATAATGATGTATTGTAATGGAATAAAAGAATGGAGTGAAGCAGAGTCCTTAAAAGTGGGGAAACAGCACTCAGTGTAGAGAGAGTACAGGTGTGAGATAACAGAGGTGGCACATGGTGATTCTAGAAGTCCCAAGGCTATAAACAAGACATCAGTGGTCAATTACCTATTGATAAAGAAATGCAGCCTTCAGAGCTGGGTAAAACCAGTTTTTAGAAGTAACAAGGAGAACAAAGAACAAGTATACAAGATATGACAGATGTTTCACATATAGTAAATTCAATTATAGTAGGGGCCTTCCAGACAAAGAAACAAACCAAAACAAAACCAAAAATCAGAAACATGTACCATTGACCCTGAAATGAGGACCAAGAAGCTATCAACATCTACATGACACTCCTCAGGGAAGGACATGGGGTACTGATAAGATCTTACATTCCCCCACTCCCACACTGATGCTGCAGACTGCAGGACCTATAGAAGCGGTGGAAGGGTGAGAATAACCCCACAGAAAGGAGTACAAACTGAGAAATGTCTGTATAATGATTATAACTCTATTATTATTGAGACTTTCTGCTGAAATAGTATCTTTCTTTTTTCCCCACTCTTTCTTTTTTCTTTTTTTTTCTTTGCATAAAAGGTGTTTTGTTTTTTTTTTTCTTTTTGCCAATAGAAAGGTTTTGAGCATAACAAGGACACCTTAAATTTCTTCTGCAGAGAATGCAGACCCTACGTGGAAGTGTAGATCATGCCATCTGCTTGATGGAGTCTCTGTGTCTCAAAGAGACTCCCTGTGCAGAACAATTCTTCAACCCGTTCAAGTGTGAATTCTCAACAAGTCAGTTTAACTACTAAATGATGGTATTGCATTTTTCAATGTCTTTAATGGGTACTTTTTTTCTAAGGGATAGGGAGAACATCCATGCTCCAAGTGCCAGCTCTGAAAGAGCAAGTGGTAGACAGCCAGGGAGTTCAAGGTCTTTATTTTTTTTTACGTCTTTCCATAAAATAGTGATACTTGACAGTGCTATTAAAATCTCAAGATCATTCTTACCCCTGATTGCCTTGTTCTGAGCAGAATAAGGTTCAGATTAAAACAAACAAACAAACACACAAACAAACAACAACAACAACAAAAAAAACAAGCCAAAAAAGAAAAACATAACATCTGCAACTGATTGAACTAGTTGTCTTTTACGTATCTATGCAAAGCCAAAATTTCCAGCAGCACTGTTACTGAAGAAAAATAAGTTTTTCATAAAATAAGCTTATTCATCTAGGTGCTTACACAGAGGAGCAGAATTACTCTATGTAAGTCTCTCCTCATTATCTTTGATTCTCTATTTTTGTTTATGAAGACTGAATACTAATAAAACACTAATATTCTGTGTAACTTGTGAAAAGGTCTTAATCAACAGTAAGAAAAACAAGATAGTCTAACGAAAGATTAGATTATATATTCTTAAACTTTGTGTATTTGAGGATTTTTTTCCCAGTTAACATAGGAAATAGGATGATTTTTTTTTTTTAAATTTCCGTAGTATTTCCCTAGAACCGTTATATTTTACAGATGGAACAGAGATGACTAGTTAAAAACATTTTCCTAGGGTTTTGCTGAGAGGAGTAATACCTAAAAGACTGTAAGGTCTTTAAATCCAATTAGTTCCTCATATCTACCATAAGTCAGAGAGATGATATGTCTTACTTTCCAGTCATACTGAAAACATCAAATGATGGCTTATAATAGGACAGTTAACTGCAACATAAAGCAACATACCAAGCACATATTTGGACCCCAAGTTCTCAGTCTTAGAGAAAGATGCCAGTCACATGCTTTGGTGCTGTAACAGGGTTGAGGGAAGAGTGGGGATAGAGAAATAAAGATACTGTAAGTGTGTCCAGCACCTGCAGCAAGGACTGCAAGATCCTACCCACAGCAGTGGTCAGAAGTGGGGGGAGATGCAAGCTTGTGGGAAGCTCCCTTCCCACTTGGGGGAAGGGGTTTCAGAAGGAGGAGGCATCCAAAGGACAAAGTAAGCCCACTGTGTCTTTTATGGAATGTCTATACAGTAGCAATGAGCAAAAACATAGTCATAATGCTTGTCAGACACTTTCTGTGATATTTTTTTTTCTGAGATTAGTATTTATCTTCATTTTTAGAGTCATATTTTTGAGGTTTTACAGTTATTTGTTGAGCTATAAATGACTGCATAACATTTATGCTGGAGGTAACATTTTGCATCCTGCATATGTGAAGATCATACACAGGTTTCCACCTTTCCTAGAGCATAAGCTAAGAAGTATAATCCTGCTTTCATTTTATGCTCTACTTTCTGAAGAAATAGGTACTTGAGTTTTAGCTTTTACAAAACAAGAGTTTATGCAGTTTAGTGTGAAAGACGTTTGACACTTCTATGTTTCCATGGAAGTATCTAGCTTATTAAGGATTTGGTTCTTGCTGCCATAGTATGTTGAAAGCAAACCCCTCTCCAGTGTCATGAAAATGAGTGCTCCTCTTCATGATATTTTGACCAGTATGAACTTTACTAACCATTATTAGAATCTCTTCTGATAAATAAAAATATTAATGCCAGTTAGGGCAACTTGCTTTCGTATTTTTATGTATATTGATAGATCATAGAGTCTGATGTAAAACGTTACTGTAATTGGTAGAAAATGTTGACCAAGTCTGAGTTAGTGAAGATGAGAAAGCAGAAATGGAAAAGAAACTCATAGAAAACACTAAATATTATAATTATCCATTTCCTATTTGCATTTCTGCAGGTAGGGAAAAAAAACACTCCCTCAATGTTTTAAGACGAAAGAAATGAAAGAAAACAGTATGTTGAATGTCAAGAGTTGAATAGGAACTGAAATTCATTTTTAGGATAAGGAAAGTGACATGAAATTAAAAAGAACTTTTACCATCAACATTATTCATAAGGACCATTTGTTGATTAAACTGTCTGTTGTACTCTCAGCATGTCTTATCACATCAATGACATATGAATTTAAATTAAAAGCCATATTCCAAAAAATAATAATTGCCAAGTTACCACGGGTACCATCTGAGTGCTAAATTTAAACTTTTGCAGTAATTCAGCAGCTGCATGAACCTATGAATAATTCATTAACTATATTAAATAGTAGATTACAATTAAACAACTAGTTGCATTTTTTAGCTAATGTTTTGAATGGAAGAAATATAACTAACCAATTCACCAGATACATCCCAATCAAAAGCAATTACTTTATGCGGCTTTTTGGAAGTTCAGCTTAATCCTTAATATATAATTTAGACAAACAGAGAGGAATAAAGCTAAAATTCAGATTTTCAAGAAGAATGAAAAAACGAAGGAAAGAGAAAAAAAGGGCTTCTGCTAGGTAATGTACAAGTGGCTTGTAACTTAGCTCCATGGACTCCTATTCTTTGTTTTCTTAACATGCAACAGGTGATTTTATAATCTTGCTTAACTTCATCATTTTCATGTCCTACTCTCAGATTGAAGGAATAATTATATATTTTCTACATGCATCAGGAATGTTTTCTCTTTCTTCTAAGTAACTAACATGGAATTCCATATTCCTTATTCTTGAATTGTCAGAGATAGATTGGTACTGAACTTGCGTGCTTTTTGTGATTGTTAAGCAACAGCAAAAATCTGATAGAAGGAAACTGAAAATTTTCTCTGTAAACATTACACATTCTTGTACTCAAAAAAACTGCCAGCACATGAGCAACTCATGTTATATCTACAGGCCCAAAAGTAATGTATTCTTAAAGCCAGGAAAAGGGATACTGTGTCTCACCTGAGGTGTGACTGAAATCACAGGATTTTGTACACTGATCTTGGAGCCTAACTTAACAAAGTACAGATACTTGGACCAAAGCGTATTTTCTAGAAAGATGTTTGGTTTCAAACCATGAGACACCAAGAGCCTAGATAGATGACTGAAGTCCACTTTGGGTGTTTTGATCATGGTCCCAATTGTATTTGTTAAACAGCAGCATCTAGCAAAAATGACACTGTCTGGAGAAAGGATTTCCTCTTTCAGGAAGCTGCTGGCTTAGGAAGCTGCCATGGTATGTGTCTTCCTCCTTGTCACAGTGGCAACAGGACTCTTGAATCCTTTATTGCATGTTATGCTGACCTCAGGGCTTTGGGTGTTTTCCCCAGAATTGAGAGCTTAAAGATTTAGATTGTGGAGCTTATGGACATATGTGATTGTAACTGGATTGTTTGGGTAGTTTTCAAGATGGTATTCCCTTTAGTCTGGGAGAACAGGTACCATAGCACATTGTGCAAATTTGTGACTGAGACTGCAGCATGACTCCTAAAGGGGAAATAGAAATTAATAACAACATAACCTATGGTGGAAAGGAGTAGCCCCATCACTGAAAAAAGGTATAAAACCTCATTCCTAGACAGCCCTTTGCCTGCTTTCTTTTTGGTAGTCATACTCTCACATGTAAGGCTGGATGGGAAGGTGTTTGTGATACTGTCTGTAACTTGTGTGAGACTTAATGGGTTTTAACTTTTTTTTTTTTCACGAACACACATGTTTATTCATTCATAGTAAAATGCTATTTTAAACTAATTATTGTTTTTTTGGATGATTTCTAGGAACCATATTCCATGCTCTCATTTCTGTATTTTTTCTGCTATTTGCAACTAGTAGAAGGACACTCATCCCATCTGTTATGAAGAGGTCAGCTCATGCCAAGTAGAATTTAGGAAACTGTGTCATTTAGGGTATGACACAAGAATGAATTGTGCATTTTCTTGCTTTAAAATGGCTGTCCAGAATGAAAAAATTAGCTTTAAGTGTATTTAGTTTTAAAGGGAGTGGTGGGAGGGGGGGAAGCCCACAGGAGGTCCTTGTGAATTATCTAGCAGCAGTGTTCTTAAAAAGATTTTTTAAGTCCCCCTTTGTGTGAAGGAAAACTGTTTCTCTATTTGCTTACCCATCACAGACAGTGCAGTAGCTAATGTCCTACTTCGATGAGTGCTTTGGAATGCTTCATGTCTTTAAGACTGTAGAAAACCAAATTCTATTTTTTTGTTCTTCACAACGGGACTATGACCCTGAGGTTTTAGACTAAGTCTACATGGCACTCATTTCAAAGTCTCAACATCAGAATGAATTTCTGAGGTGCTCATTCTTCCTTTTATATTCATTGTCTTTCTGTACTCCCGTGATTTCTAAAAAAGCCATGAAGGGAAGGAGGGAGGGAAGGGGGAGTGGGAGAGAGAGGGGAGAGATGGAAAGATGGAGAATGCTACCAGTATATTAGAAGCAAGATAGCAACACAACAAAATGGTATTACTTCTATTTACAGTAATATATCAGTCCCTTGGTATAAAATAATTAAGCTGATGCAATATCCTAATAAAGAGAATGATTTTGAAGAGAATAAGGTACTCTGGCATTGCTTTTGTTTGCATTGCAATTGCTTATATGAAAGGTAAAAGGGTTTTGCAACTGTCAGTGCTTTAAAGATACCTAAACGAGAAAGCTCCCAGTCCAGGCAAAACACTCAGAAGAAATAGGTAAAAGTGAAGAGGCAAAATGAAGTAACAGTGAAGTGGGTATTTTAATTAAATGCAGTGGATGAAGGTGGCAATTGGTCTGGTCAAATAACAGAACAGTTGGTCTAGTACAAAAGTTAATTTTGTTGACGTTAACAGGAACAACTTTCTGCATAGTCATAGATACCCTACTTTGTCAGCCTTTTCTTTTGCTTCAGCTTTTCCCCACTCTGTAAATGGGGGATCATTGAGTAAAACATACTTCAGTCGAGGTTTTTAAAATACATTACTGTTTCTGACCTCATTTGTTGGTGTGTTTTGTTTTTACAGTGTTACCAGGCATGTACGTAGATAAAGGTATTTGTTCTGTCACCTAAGTCTGATTTTGTAGTAATTAAAAATAATTCCAAGCATGATATATTTCTCAGGATCTCAAATAATTAGGACAGTTGGTCAAATGTCACATTCCTGATTCCACCAGGGTATATGGCAATTAAGAAATTTCTGCTGTAGTAATGTAATTTCATAGTGACAAAAAGATAATATTACTATGTGTAATTATGCTGTAATTATAATAATGTTCAGTACTTACGAGATGCCTTCTACCTCAGGATCTCAAAAAGTTCTTCAGAAGGATTTGATTTGTATTCAGCTTGTGGTACACCTGCTGCTATTTTACAGATAGGGAAAATAGCTTAGAGGAAGTTAAGATACGTGCAGTAGCCTATGAAGTAAGCCATTGAAAGAAGCTGATTGAAAGAAATAGAACCAAAATTTTGTCTTCTGTTTTCATTCACTAATTTCTGATGCATTCTAAGAGCTAGATTGCAACTTGGTCTGCATGTCTCAGGCATGTGTCCTCGGAGATCTCCCCTGGGGTATCCACAGAGGGTATGTTTGGCTTTAACCTGCCTTACAGCTGCTTCAAACAGCTGAATCCAAATTTGCACATCATAATATAAAGCTGGGCAACATGGAAGAATCATGACCTACAGGCTTGTCTAAGAGGGGCTCTTGGAAATACTCTTGGAGCAGTAGTTTCCTTTATACTGACTCTTCAGGTCTTGCCTGAGTCACACTTACATCCATATCCTTCATAACATGTCCATAACGCACAGATACCCAGATGTAAGGACTCTGACTTCTGAAGTCATTGTCTATGCTGAGTAAAAACTTCACTCTTGATAGATGAAAAGTGAATAGGAACAATGAATTTACACAGTTTTGTGTTAGAATTTAAAGATGATGATTTATGTTTTAAAGTTTTTAAAAAAACAGCAACAGTCACACTGAAAAATATACTTCAAACATTTCAGTTAAATAATGTCTTTCCATCTCCACTACTTACCTCAGTATCATTGACATCAACGTCTGTGTAGCCCCAAATCCCTATGGTGTCTTTCAGATATTGTGTTTCAGTGCAAAACTACTCATTCCTGCCTGTAATATAGTTTAAATTTCCTCTTAATAAAGCAATATTTCAAAAGTTTATTTTACATGTGAAATAGTAATTATGGAAAATTAAGAATATGTGAATCAAACACAGAAAATTCTCCCCATCTTCTAAAGTCTGTTTGACTAGATGCTAGGAAAAGAACCTTCATCAGGCTGAAAGCAATTGAATTAATGTCACAGTCATCCATAAGATACACTACATGGGTCACATACAGAACAATGGGGTTGGGGGGGAATAAATAATAAATCAGTAGTCCACATAGTCCACACTTCAAGTATTTTGTAGTTATTAAATATTTCACTTTTAAAAAGTATAGAAAAAATAGAGAAATGAGAATAAAATTATTAGAAAGAAATGAACACATTAAATAAAGACTGGAAAGATGATATTATTTTACATTAGAAAGAAGAAAGGTGAAATTGAAAGGTAAATATTATTATTTTTTCCCCATAATAATAACAGAAAAATAGTAATTGAAAGATTAAATGTTTCTTTAAAGAATTTTTCCCACAAAATGTGCAATTCATGGACACTGTCTTAACATGCATTTAGACAAAGAATTAATCATTTAGATAGAATGCAAAACTATTTAATGTTAAAAAATTATGTTATTGATGTGGAAATGTAAATCAAGCTATAGGGCGTAAGTCGGGCTTTTTCACAGATTCACAGATTCACAGAATGCTAGAGATTGGAAGGGACCTCGAAAGATCATCTAGTCCAATCCCCCTGCCGGAGCAGGACACCTATGGTTTTGCACATTTAAGAGGAAACTTTCCTCACAGCTACTCTATGGTTGTCTAATACAGAGAACCTTCCTCTGAAGTGACTGGATCAGCAGTGGGATGTTTACTGAGATAAGATAAAACAACTGCCCTTGATATTCTATGAATTTTACATTGAAAATATCGGGCTTTCTCTGGTTTTGCACATTTAAGAGGAAACTTTCCTCACAGCTACTCTATGGTTGTCTAATACAGAGAACCTTCCTCTGAAGTGACTGGATCAGCAGTGGGATGTTTACTGAGATAAGATAAAACAACTGCCCTTGATATTCTATGAATTTTACATTGAAAATATTAAAGAATGACATTTCTGTACAACAAATTTGAACTCATAAAGGAGATATCAATATTGTGCGTGAGAATACGTAATGGTTTTCTGGATTATATTCAAAATCAATCACCTGACTAATGTAGGGATAATAAAACATTCTCTTTTGACTTAATATGACTGAACTAACATTGTCTATAAATGAAACATATTCATTACTGAAATATTCTTCAATATCCTTTATAGATAATGTTGTAGGTGAGAATCCGAGTCAATCTTCAGCAATTACAAAAAAAATACACTGGTCAAGTGAAGTAATTACTTCATCAGAGAGCATATTTGTGATCAATAAGCCTGCTTCCCCCACAGGTCGGGAAAAGTGTTTAACATCAAAACATATTTTCCAATATTATCCATTATTAGTTGCAGGGCAGAAGCAGATGAGAAAGTTGATTGTCAGGATAGTAAAGTATCTTTTAAACACATGCAGTAGCATTCTGACTTGCTGGAAAGTCATGTTGCTAGTGAATGTAGTTCACTAAACTTTAGAAAAGTAAAGATTTCACTCATCCTTTAAACGAAGTACTGAAAAGTGTGAATGCAGTAGGCTTCTCAAATATATCACTTTGGATTGGTGTGCATCAGTCTGAGGTTTACTGCTGAAGGCAGTGTAATTAGAGATATGTTCTCTTAAAGACATATATGTAGAATCTGTCTCTTTGAGATAAATGTTATCTCAGTATCATTACATGTCTTTCCAGAGAGAAAAGAGACAGGAAGTTCCTTAGAGAGATGGGAAGTAGAAACTTATGCCTCTTTGTCCTATTTTTCTTCTGACTTTCCTGGATTTGTCTCTACATATATCTAGACAGCTCTAGATGTATCTATGTAACTCTAGATATATCCTCCATGGTCCCTCACATTGGAAACGTGTGTCAGGAGAATGATGCTAAATTTCTGCTACTTGGACACTGTCAAGGGAGTAAAAAGTTCTGGAAACTCTAATAAAGTTATTTTAGGCTGTTCTAAAAACCTGAATGAAAATAAATTTCTTGGGGGGTGGGGGGGGGGAGAAGGTAAATAAAATGAAAACAGTTACACAGAGATTACTAGAGTTAGAGTAAAGTTTTTTAAAGTTTCACTTCTCTGAAACATGTCAGAATTCTGCCAAACTGTCTGCTTGGTGGTGGGATGAGAAACAATATGTTGTATTGACCCACTGACAATCATTGCATGGTTTCTACTACGTATCTATAGGATCCGGGGAAAAAAAATCCTGGGTTTGCTGTGCTTTTTTACCATATGGGGTCAAAGTAAAGCATTTAGGTCATGTTTTCTCTCATGCAAGGATTCAGGATGTAGTTATTGGCCACTGTGAACTAGCCCATTGTCCCTAAAGTACATATTTTTGCAAGGTACTTAACAGTTAAGTATGGTGCCAAAAAATGCTGCTTAGACTTCTTCTTTCACTGTCATAATTTGAAACATAAGTCCCTTAGTTCAAGTTTCTTGTTTCTTTCAAGCTGAACTGGAAAAACATACCAATTTGGTGATATGAACAAACAAGGACAAGGAAAACATAACATGATTTTACTTGACACGTAAATTATAGTAATGTTTGGACTCCGGAAATAAAGACTGCAGCAGAAGTCAAATGGGCCATTTTTCCTTTCATGCCAGTGCATTCTCTGTTGTCTTTTTCTGTATACCAAAAATAGAAAGGTTTTGTTTTTTACCCACTGAACTAATCAAAACTGTCTAGAAGTTTAGTTCAAAGTATTTTTCTCTGGATCTACTTTTACCTTACAACTACCTTATTAGGTGGGAAACCAGTCAATTTTAGCCTGTTAACCCTAATATTTTTATTATGCTAGATTATCACAGAACCAGCTCTCATTTATTTTTGTATGTTAGCTGGAGAGCTCACCCAATTTTTGCTTTCTATAAATAGCCTTCAACACAAAGCCAAATTAATAGCTTTTAACTATATATTAACTTTAAATAAATGTGAATTTTCATTAAATCCAATGCAAAATTGGAATAAGGCTTTATGTAACTTTGACATTTTTAAAATGAAATATAATTTTGCATGATTTTCCAAAATTTTAATAATCATTGATCTGTCAAAATGCACATTATAATTTCGATATATAGTTATATATCTAACCTGGCATAGAACACAGATATACATGTCAAGTGGAAAACACATAAGGAAGCTCTGCATTGCTTTCAGAACTATTGTATATGGCAAGCAGATGCAATTTCTAGAGATAATTTTTTCTTCTGTTCCAAGGAACATTCATGTTGTCCACATGACCATTTAAGCTAAGGTTGGCCACTGCTGGCACACAGACAGATTACTGGTGTTAGTTGTTGCTACTTATATGACTGAAGAGTAAGGCATTGCTCCAAGAACCTTAAAAGACAGAAACATCCCATTTTATCTGCCTCTCTGTGTCTTTGGATAGTGTCGTCTCTATGGGCTTGTGTAACAAAAATCTGACTTTTTTACTTTTCTGATATTGCTCTGGACTCTCCCTGTTTCATCCATTTTCTGTGCCTGAAAGGTGCTGATGAAAGACCCTCGTTCTGGCTGACTGGGAAATAAACAAAAAGATGTCACTTCAGCTTTTCTTTCCAACATTAATATTAAATTTTGAGGGACTTTGAAGAATATGAATTTTGAGATTATTAGCTAAACCTGAAGCTTTAATTAATCACAGCCTTAATCCATCATAATGCTTATGCATACAGCAAGCTTTTAAGCATGTGGAAGTGAGTTCACATCGGTGTTTTTTTAGGGAAGAAAACAGTCTAAGTAAAGTTTAAGGTGAGTTTTTAGAATTTTCCTGTACGTGTATAAACTTGTACAAAGTTGAAACTTGTACAAAATATAGGAAAATGGAAACTGGAACTTGTACAAAATATAGAAGAATGATTATTTTATTCTGGTTTTTCATTGTTGGAAACTTCCAGGTTTTATAAAGTTAGAATTTTTTAAAAAACAAATTTAAATTACTCTATTTCAAATAACTAGAAATAGGAAAGGAAACTGGTAAATACTGCTCTGATGATATTTCATTGCCTTACAGTGCACCCACAAAGGGGCCTTGATTTATTGTCTGATACTTAATCTTCAGGCATATTATAGACTTTTTATCAAGGCTAGAGTGACCAGAGATATGATGAAATTCCTATTTACAAGAAAAATGGTTGTACCTTGTCTACTGAGAAAAAAAAATGCCTTGACTGATACATCATTGTCAACCTTTTCTGCCATTGTTTATTCTTCTCTGTTTTCTGTAAAAGTTCTTCAGACTCTCTCAGACCATAAATCATTGGTTATTCTACTGCTTGAAGATACTGGGGCAACATAGCACATTAAAAATATTTTTATGCAATGTCTGTAGGATATTTGCTCAGAAAACACTGACATGCATGTATGAATAGATATGTCTTTGTTACCAGAAGAACGTGTGCAAAGTACATTAAGCACACTGATAACTATTTCAGAGGGTGTTTTTTTGTTTGTTTGTTTTTGTTTGTTTGTTTGTTCGTTTTTTCTGTTTAATACAAGCCATGTATGTCTTTGGATGATGAAATTTTGATAACCTCATTTTTAATGTTTTTTCATAATATACAGACAAGTCGTTGGAAAGCTTTATTATGTTTTGGAAAGCTGTAAAATTAGCTAAAAGTTAATCTAGAGAAGAAAGAAGCAGTTTTCATGAATAGGAGTTAAAGGGAGAAAATGTGACCCACAGGGGCTGAGTAGTTGACACTGACCCAACAAGATGGACTAGCTGACCTGTTTAGATCCTTTTCAGCCATTCGGTCCTATCAAAGACTAGAAATGCAGAAGACAAAGAAAATAAGTTTGTGTAGTAAATAAAAACCATGGGAAAGAGAAAGGTGATACAGGGGGCAAAGTATGTAACAGTGAATGATTGATCTTACAACTTGAAGAATAAAGGCGTCTTGTTTTCAGATTGTTTGAGTTTCTTAATCCTTTGTAAGCAGCCTTTTTGAAGAAGGCTTTGTAGTCAGCTGGCAAAGCCCGCAAGGCCCATCCTCTGTGTTGGAGATACAAAGATTCCCATCATCTCAGAGCAATTCTGTAGCTAGCAATAGAATACGTAAAAGTTATCTGGTTCTGTTTGTTTGTCTGGTAGGGTGGAACAGATTTTGCAAGATATTTAGCTGTCCAAAGGTTGAATAGATGCCTACTATATTATTCAAATAGTCCTTCTGTTCCTAACTCCCTTCAAAATCATGTGTAATTGTGGATGTGCATTCTCAGCCCCAAAGCCTTGAACTGTGATCCATCCCTGTGTACTTTGACAGTGCACGTGGCGATCACTTTCCTTGCCCTTTTCTGAGGGCACCAGTTATACATAACAGGAATCCTTGACAGTTAAGACAATGTTCTGATACTTCCAAAATATTGAGCAGACCCAAAAAGTGCTTGAAAACATCTCCTTTGATTTTTCTTCTATGAGTATTCTGTACATCAGGTTGTCCTGCATTACTTAATAACTTTGAGGTACTACATACTTTTAAAAAATAAGTGCAGCTTCCTTCAGCACTCTGTACGGTACTCTCTGTTCAAGCTTTTGTGTTGCAGCATGACCCGCACTCCATGCACACAGTTTTGGCTTTTTCCCAGCATAAAAGTCTTTCTGTACAAGTGCTCTTAGATATCAAGACCATATAAACGTACTGGATCCTACAGAGTGGTCTGTTTATTGCCCTCATCAACAGTTTGTCTTTTGCTTAAGTCACAATAAGATTGTCTTATGATTTCTTGCCTTCCCTCTTTGTACCCCAAATATATCCACTTTGTCTATACCCACAATAAATTTAATAGCAGTTTATTGATTTTTTTGTTTGTTTGTTTCAAAACTTGATCGACAAGGATGGGCATTCAGAAGCACTAGGCACCAAAAGGCAGTGCTTGTGCTTCATGGCCATATCTAGTTTCTGCAATGTTTACTATGCTGCTATGGGGAAGTTGTTTATATGCATAAAGCAGAGCACACCATGCTTAATTTCATGTATATGGTAATGCTAAAAGCCAAACTCCCGCTGCAGTAATAGCAATCAAGCAGTTCAAATAAAGCTTTTTTAAGAAGACTCGGACATTGCTTCCTTGGTGTGGACTGGCTTACATGGAACATGGGGTAGTGGTGCTTTTTGGTGTGAAACCCTCTCCTGTGGGAATTTTTCATCTAATTTTCTCTTTATGAATTAGATAAACCTGTTACTTTCACTGAAATTGAGTGCTTATGTCACATTCTGGAGGTCCCTTGGGTATTGGGGTCCCAGACTGTGCCTGTTAAGGGATGGATGAAGTCAGGGTGATGCAGATCTCTGTTAGCCTTGTAGGGCTACCAGGAGTTACTGCTTTTTCGAACCAGAGAAATCTCCCTAAGCTGCTCAGGGTACGCAAGGAGCATCATTTATCTTTTAGCATGGTGCAGCATGCCTTGCCGTCATGTCTGGCACCACTGCTAGCCAAGGGAGAGGAGGGACAGCAGAGCAAGATGCTGCAAGATGCTGACTTTACTTCTCCACCCTCCCCCCTCCTTGCTCAAAAACAGGGAGCAGTGCAAAGACTTCAGGACAAGTAGACATAATGTCCTCTGTACCCAGTGCCACTCCACTTTCTCCTGTGTTGCCTATTGTAATCCGAGTTTGGCTCTCTTTGCCCAGAGAACTGTCACACCCTGTGACTGCACTGTGTGCTATCCCAGGGGAATTTGATTTTGAAAAGCCATCACTGACAGAGAGGCCTTGATGCTGTGTCATTGCTTGGCCCCTTCATGTGAAAGGCTTGAGTTTTCCAGCTTGAGTTTTTTGTGGTTTCATAACTCAGTGAATGGACTATAAGCTTACCTTTTTTTGATACAGAATTACAT
>NW_010117865.1:35835-46850 GCF_000699245.1 Pterocles gutturalis
GCTTCTTTGGTTTCTGCCAAATGAATAGACTTGTTCACATTAATAGTTAGCTATTGTCCATGCAATACCCTGAACAGATTTCCAAAACAGTAGTTATAATGCTTACACAAAACAGACTGAAATTACTGAAGTGGCTTGCTGTTTAAAGTAAGGTGTCAGAGTTATCTGAGAAAACTTTTAAAGTATGTGTTTGCATTTCTGTTTGCAGACTGTTATATTTTTAATGATATATTTGTGACTTTAAGTGAGTAATGTTTTATATACAGGAGAAATAGTTAATTTGCTCGCTCAGATGACTCATGCATTAAACCTAACTTCATTGAATTTTTCTCTGGCCTCTGTTTCCTAGGAAATGCAATTGTCTTCTTAAAAAAATTCTGAAACTGAAATGACATCTTACTGATGTCTGCAATGCAACTCACACTGTGTTACTTCTTTTATCACTGTTACCAGAAGCACATGGAACATATTAAGATACAGTAATGTAAATGCTTTACATTGACCTCTTTAAAGGAACAAAATAAATTTAATGCTGGAAAAAACAGCCTATAAAAATGTATTTCTACTAAGTAATTTATGACTCCCCTGTAAGTGTTAGACCAGATTGTTGTTCCATTTGTGTAGCTATATAGAGAAAATATTGTATATACTAGTTTTCAAGTAACGAAGGCAAAATTCCTTGACCCTACTATGTCCTATCTTTGGACTTCATATTGATTTTCCCATAGAACTACTTCACATGAGAAACTAAGGAAATTGTAATGGATAAAGTCTGGGGCAAGACTAAGAGTAGTTGTGTGAGAACCCTTTTTTAAAGAGAATTTCTGGGAGCAGTACTCACTGGGATTGTGGCTGTGTGTGAGCCACAGTACTCACAGGCTGCAGTAGGGGATCACCAGAGATATGTCAGATAGAAACAATTTTGCTGGGCAATATCTACATCATTTATTTTTGATGACTTATTATTTAAAGGTTTTGTCAGAGTCTGGAGCATTTTCTGGGAGACCTTGGCATTTGGGAATGGCCCTGTTGGTCAGATTTACAGCTGAACCAGGCCAATGGAGGAAAAACATTTCTGAGGACATCTCCTTCCAGCTGGACCATGTTATTTGGTCCATTCATGTCAACTGACTAATGTGTATAACATTTGAGAAAGACTGTAAAGTTTGAAGTAATCTAAGAATGGTAAATGTTTTGCAGGATTTTATTGTCAGTAAGCGTTGTTCAGAGAGAAGGTGCTTTGTCAAAATATTAATTAGACAGAAAGTTTTGTTTGACCTGCTGAAGCTAAAGTCTCTTGACCTCTGTTTCTGTAGCTCAGGCACATGTTGCAGTAGTTAAAAAGCAAAGTCTGAATCCTGTATTCCTGTCACTTATTATTCTCAATATGAATGTGTCATATTCATTCTATATTCTTCAAGTTGGCAAACAGATTATAATGAATTAGACTATGTCTATACTGCAGGCAATAAAATCTTTATCAGTTTTTCTGCTAACTGACAATTGTCCCCATCCTTTTCTTAATTGTTTGATAGATTCCATAAAAACAGCCTATATTTTAAAAAGCCTCTCTGTTTTCTAGCCTTGAATTTATGCCCTTGTATACATAGTTTTTGGAGATGCTGTCCAAAAGCATTACACAAAGGATGTATTATTTAATAGACCAAAGGTCAAAATGTTCATGATTCAATATGCCGTAGGTCACTACATTTTGAAATGACTGCATATTTCCTAAATGATGCCTAGTTCTGAAATATATTTTAGGAACTGACACCACTTCAGCTAGTTTGGGAAAACACAAAGGCTTCAGAAATACTTTAAATCATGAGTTATGGGTTTCAGACAGTATATATTTCTTTTGTTATGTCCTTGGTGGGAAACTGGATTTTCAGATTCTCTATCACTGTTTAGCATTATTTTTACATTTAACATGGTCTTACAAGGAGTTCGTCTGCAACACTTGTGGGCCACATTTTTTATTTCTATTGCAGTTGTTAATGACATTTTGATAGGTCCATAATGAGTCAGAATTTTTTGTTATGCACTATGTCTTTTCTTCTTTCAAAGGGATAAATATAGTTGTCTGGTGGCTCTGATGTGATATATTTTAGCCATAATAGGTATGAGTTACAGTCCCTCCCTTCCCTTTGCCAATACAGAATATAATGAGGTGGGGTTTTTCGTTGTTGTGGTTCGTTGGTTGGTTGTTTTCAGCATGGGCTACTAGTCATATCAATTTGATGCATCAGAGCCTGAGAGTAAAAGATTTTTAGGTCAGTTTTGGACTAGTGTTTGGGGGCTTGGGGGGGTTTTGTTTGTTTGAGTTTTTTGTTTTTTGCTAAGGACTACATTTTTTTGAAACTCAGCATGGGCTATGGCAGGGTCCTGAAGCACACAGAAAGGAAAAAAAAAAATGTAAGGTGTTTTTTGTTTTGTTTTTTTTTTCTACACGTAGGAAAATTATGTCTTTTTCAAGATGCATCAAAAAAGTATTCCATTTTTCAGTCAGTGTAAACACCACCATTAACAGCAATTTGATATTAATTTTCACCTGCCTTGCTTATCTTGTAGCACTAACATGAGACACATTTAAAAAAATCAGTAAGCAATTAATCTAAGGATATTTCCTGAAAAATATACTTAGGAAAAAAATCTCTAAACGTTTTCATGTTGTCCAGAAGATGTATTGACTCAAGATTGACAAAGTCAGGTGATACTATACTTCGTCTGCTTCTTAGGGCTAACGATGAATTTGCAGTTGTCCACCAAACATACCAGATGCTGCGTGTCTAAAAGTTGTTTTCATTGTAGCCCATTACCAGTCCCACAGGAGAGTCTAATTAATGGACTGGGTAAGCTTTGCAGCTTTTCTCCAGCACGTATGCAAGAGATGATTGGTTTAAATCACCGCTGATCTTTGGCTTGAGAGCAATCTGAGCTAGTAAATTCACCCAGCACAGAATCATGTAGAGACTTCTTTGGAAGCAGTCTAGTTTTGGGGGGTTCTGTTCAGTATTGAGTTGATGCACTTGGCCTGCTTCCAGGTTCGGGCAGTTCAAGGAGAGCTAGCGGAAGGGATCTGCGTCTCGTTTCCAGCTTTCAGGATTAGCTCTCATAGAACTAGCTTGGGTCTTCACATACTTGGCGCAGGTTACCTTTGTTCGCTAAGGTCCCAAATGTCACCAGTTTACAAGGGACGTCCCTTTCAGAGCTCAGACTCTTCTCAGAAGACATTGTTTTACAGGATTTTTTTTGAGGCTTGCATTTCACAGGTCATGGTCTATGGCTCAACTGTGGTAGGAGTGAAAAACACATTGGAGTAACAGCCATGATAAAAATCATACACAGTCTCTGAGTCCATTCATTATATTATTTCTTAATGCTGAAACATTAGATATGACTATTGCAGAATTAATTTTATTTAAATACTAATCAATACTTCAGTTATTTCCTATGTCTTTGAAGACTAGTCTTTCCAACAGTTGCTAAACATATACCAGGGAAAGTTGTCATTATTACTGATCATAAGTGCACAATAATTGTGAACATATTATTATTTTGAAAAAATAGGGTTTTTTTTAACATTCTTTGAAAATGCCTTTTTACTTTTTTTTTAAGAATCATGTAATAGTCAAATAGTTATAAGACAAATATCAGAATTCTGTTTTGATATAAAAGATATCTAGCTGGTATGATATGCTTCTTTTGTTCTACTTCTAAAAGTAACTCTGAAAGACTGTAAAGTAATAAAAATTGTAAAATAGCTTTCCAATGAGTATTATATGCCACTGAGGGCATTAATGCTTGTGTTGTTGCAAAATTCAGACTAATTAACCAACTCAATAGTATTTTCCTGCAACATGAACAAAGTAAATTGGTAAAGAAAATCTAATTAAGGTGTCAAATATGCAATATTTTCTTTAGTGTAATAAATAGTATTAAGACAATAAATTTTATCCTTTGCTACAGGAAAGATTAAATCTCCAAGTTTTGTAGATTAGTCACATTTTTCTTCTGTTGGTACTCATCAAGAATGTCTATGTTCTTTTGACAATCCAAACCAGATTTTATATCAATTTATAATAGTTGTGGCATTTTCATGGACAGAGATTGTGTGAGATTTCATCCCACATAAGACAAAAAAGCATTTTAAGTACATAAAGCTGTTTGCAGTATTAGAAGTTTGGTAGATGACATTTATACAAAAGTATGTGCTCATAAATACAAGTATATACATAGAGTATATGTGTACTTATATACGGTATTGTATTTGTGTAGCAAGGTTTTGGTAGTGGGGGGACTGCAGGGGTGGCTTCTATGAAAGCTGCCAGAAGCTGCCCCTGTGTCTGACAGAGCCAATGCCAGCCGGCTACAAACAAACACTGGCCAAGGCCGAGCCCATCAGCAATGGTGGTAGTGCCTCTGGGAAAACTTATTTAAGAAGGGGAAAAAGTTGCTGTGCAACATCAACAGCAGACAGAGAGAGGAGTGAGAATATGCAAGAGAAACAACTCTGCAGACACCAAGGCCAGTGCAGAAAGAGGGCAGGAGGTGCTCCAGGCGCCGGAGCGGAGGTTCCCCTGCAGCCCGTGGTGCAGCCCATGGTGAGGCAGCTGTGCCCCTGCAGCCATGGAGGTAACGGGGGAGCAGAGATACACCTGCAGCCCCTGGAGGACCCCACACTGGAGCAGGTGGATGCACGAAGGAGGCTACACCCATGGAAGGGACCCACGCTGGAGCAGTTTGTGAAGAACTGCAGCCTGTGGGAAGGACACACATTGGAAAAGTTCATGTAGGACTGTCTCCTGTGGGAGGGACCTCATGCTGGATCAGGGAAAGCATTTGAGGAGTCCTCCCCCTGAGGAGGAAGGAGCAGCGGAGACAAGGTGTGATGGGCTGACCACAACCCCATTCCCCGTCCCCCTGTGCCCCTTGGGGTGAGGAGGTAGAGAAACTGGGGATAAAGTTGAGCTTGGGAAGAAGGGAGGGGTGAGAGGAAGGTGTTTTAAGATTTAATTTTTATTTCTCATTATCCTACTCTGATTTGTTTGGTAATAAATTAAATTAATTTTTCCCCACATAAAGTCTGTTTTGCCCCTGACTGTGAGTGATCCTTCCCTGTCTTTATCTCAACCCATGAGCCTTTCATCATATTTTCTCTCCCCTGTCCAGCTGAGGAGTGTTAGAGCGGCTTTGGTGGGCATCTGGCATCCAGCCAGCATCAACCCACCACATATATATAAATATACATACATTTGCAGACATACTTATGTATATTTATATATCTGAATATACATAAGCAGTGTGTGTGTGATATATAATAGCATTCTTATTACACCTTATTTGAGTGTCTGTAAGAAGAAAAAAAAAATATGCAAGAGCACTTAAAGATGCAATAAGTTTTTTCTGGAAATTACTTTGAGGAAAGCTTGGTAATTTGCATTACAGCAGTTGTATCAGTCACTGTCATCACACAACAGTGGGGGAATTTTTCCCATCCATCATACTCAAGGCTGATATTCTTCAATCTTGTCATGCTTAGGCAATGTAGGTTGACAAGACATTGTATGATGAAGACTCCACATAAAAAACACTGAAAGAGCAGAAGAGTGCACCTAGACTATGTCTGTAGGTCACAGAGTCAAAGACTCCGTGTCCTTTTCTACGGTGAGGTGAACTCAGCTTCTAGCATGCTACAGAAAGATTACTGTGGATAACACTTCTAGCTGAGGGTCAGAAGTGATTAATGAGAGAGATAAGAGACAATCCTCCTTTTGACACTAAAGGGCAGATAGAGGAGAAAGAAAAAGTGAAGGAAAGCAAAGCAATTATATTTGAAAAAGTAATGAGGGTGAGCGAAACTCTGGTCTCAAGTTAGAGTTATCTGTTGGTCCATTTGTCGTTGGAATTTGACCCCTTCTATCCGATAAAGGATTTTAAAGGGAAGATTTAAAAAAAAAGTCCTCTATAGGGAAGGATGGAAAGCTTTGATAGAAAGAAACCCTGCAAGACCAAACAGAACATGAGGAAAAAAAACTGAAACCGGATGTTTCTCAGAAAAATATGTTATTATTTTCTTCAGCTCTGAGGTGGGCTTTGTGGAGACAGGAACAGATTAAGCCAAATATCTTCACCAAAGCCTATTGAGAAAATTAGATAAAGGACTAGTAAGAGAAATAATTATCACTGAAGATAGTTTTATAATATACATAGCATGTTCCAACAGCACAGGGAAGTTCATGACCCATCCCCCCCCAGCTTCTTGGAGGAAGTGGATCAAGAAAACATGGTCAACATAAATGTTGGAAGCCATGAAGGAGCTTCATCTTAACACAGATAGACCCTTCATGCTGTAGAAGAAGGTCATCCTTTACTTACTGAAGTTATTCTAAAGAGTATTTTTATTGTAAGCAGACAACTTGTAGGTAGAAAATTATTTTGTTAGATGCACAAGTTTGTCATAATCAGAACCACAGAGTAATTTGCTATCTAAGTGAACTGTATCAGACCTCATGAGAAACTTGAATGGCAGACTAAATGAGATAAAATTTGTTTTGTGAGTGTGCTGCAATAAAGTTATCTATTAAACAATAAAATTAATCGTTGGGATCCTGGAATATTTGTACTACATTGAGGGTGGAACTTATATTTTAAAAAAATTATAAGAAATTACTTCTCTAAAATACTCTTATTTTGTGAAGTGGAGAGGAACCTGCAGAGTGTTACCTGTGTGTGTATGAACTTCAGATCACGCTGGATGCCCTTGCTTTATTAATTTCTAATAATTTATGAAATGTAATAATTTAATTTTTGTTAAATTATTAGTAATAGTTTATTAATGAATACTAAATAGTATTTTAATATTTTGGTAATAATCTGGTAATCTTTAATATTTTAAAGTGTATAAAGTCATCTGTCATTAGGAAAGTGGGCTATTCCTTTTAAAAATGTTTATCTTTCTGCTTTGAATTTTATCTGAAAGTAAGATGATATTAATGTTATGTGTATTAAAAGCTCCAAGAAAAGATTAAAATTAGTCTAAAAATATGTTTTCAGTTATGAAAAAGAGCAAAACTAAATAGAGCAAGAAATTAATGTATTGGAAAACATAAAAATCAAACACTTACTGCTTTAGTTGGTTAAAACATGCATTTATCTGTAGTATAAGTTGAGAACTTCATCTGGGAATGTGCAATACTGTCAAAACATCTTAAAATGAAGATTCTTCCAGGATATATATTTTTTAAATATATTACATATAGCTGGTTATAGTGTAATTGAATCATATTTGTTTAGCAACCTGGTTTTTTGAGCATTTTTTGAGAGCATAAGTTCTTTTCTATTTATCAAACAGCAGTGTTATATAAGTTTACTGCAGCAACTAAGTATCTCATATGAAATACAAACAGAAGATTAGTAGATTTTAAAGTAATATGGTGATCTTCAAACCAGAGATGTCTTTTCCAAGAGATATGCTATGGTTGTACTGTTTTCACAGTTATAATGATATAACCTAAGCATTTTTCTTCCCCTCCCTGCCCTTTTTAAAAAATCTCAGTTATCTTCTTATTTATCTATGAGTGGGGTCAGTACAAACTAGTTGATAGATGATAAACAGCTTTCATTTTTGTTTTATCTTTCTCAAACAGGTCAGTATGAAAATGGTCTTTTTTATAACCACGGAGAACAGAAAATTAGGTATATTTTCCAGGAGAAAATAAATGAAGCAGAGGAGCTGATACTGCACCTACTTGCTTCAGTCCATCACAAGAGAAGAATTGTTAAAATAATTATTTCTTCAGCTTGTCGCCCTCCAACCCACACCCCCCAAGAAAAAAAAAAAAAAAAAAAAAAAAAAAAGAAACAGATATTTTTGTCTGAAACATAAAAGACATTAAAATAGACATATTTTATCTGTGTTTGGAAAGGGAGGTATGTGGGAGTTCAAATAGAACTATACTTAAGCTGAAAGATTTAGTGGATAAAAAGAAAAAGTCCTTACATGTTTTATCCTGCATAGGCAGCTGTAATATTCTAGTCAGGTTGTCTGAGATTGCCCAAAAGTCTTTAATCAACATGATGCACTAGATAGAATTATTTGACTACAAAGAGAACATAATACAGAATAAAGACTAGGACTGCAGTGTTCATTGCATTAATTTATAATTTTGTTTTAGAAATTGGATCACTAATACATAGATTGCAAAATTAATACCAGTTCTTCCGTGTATCAGAAGGAGACACCACATTTTTCAAGAGATTGCTGTATTCTCTTCCTCTTTATAATAGAATAATTCCAAAACTCTTAAAACCATGGAAATGGCCTCAGTTTTGCGTCTTATTTTTAGAAACTTCCCAGTTTCTTAGGTTGCTCACAGATCTTTGTGCCATTAAGGAGAGACAATTTCTTGAAACTTTTATTCTGAGATTCCAATTTAATGAAGACAGATTTACTAGACTAAAAAGATAATTTTAAAGAAGGTGAAGCAGGAAGTGAACCTTTATTTTGCAATAGTGAAGGTAATGCAGTTTATGATGTCTTGAAAACTGGATGAGAGTAGGCCCTTTGAGGCCATATCACAAATTATATTCCGTCTCTTACTTTTACAATAGCCTGTGTATAATGAAATAAATTCATGCAACAACAAAGTTTTTCACATTTTTTTTTTCTTTTAATAATCTCCATTTTGTTGGTTTGATAATGTACAGCATAATTAACTAATAACAGAGAATGTTAAAAAATACATTAATCTATAGGGATTTTTTTTTTTTTTTTTCTGATTCAGGCAGTGGTCTATTTCTGATAGATCTCTTTCACGGTCACATGTAACACATGCATTTACTGTATGGGAATAACAGTGTTGTCAGAAGAACACCATAGGTGGAATCTTTCTCAGTCAGCAGTTTGGCAAGAGATGTTAATATCTAGATCAGCATTTCTTGTGCAACATAGTTTGAAATTTAGCCCCTGCCTTTAATCTTTTTTTGCTTCAGTAATTTAAGTGTTTGGCAATGCTTGATTTGAAGTCAATAAGCATAGATGAATGCCTATTATGTTAATAGCATATTTTATTCTGAAGCTCTGCTTTTAACATGGGATTAGCCAGAGCATAATATGCTGGTTTCAGAAAGACACTTGTCCATTGAGAAAACCTGAGATAGAAGGCATATAGGCCTACAGTAGAACTCAAATTCTGCATTTTAGGATCTTCCTTTTCATAGTGAATTCCAATGTAACTGCTTTATTTCTACCAGTCTATTAAGAAATACAAAGAAGGCTCATTGGTCATGACTTCTTACAGGAGAGGTGAAGACCAAGAAGCATCTGGAGGCAGTTCATGGAGGAGTGGAGCAACAGACATGAAATGCCAGGCGTTTAGCAACTGGAGCTAGGTGTGAAATTGTTCTGACATCTTGACACTTTCCACAGTGAAGCAGATGAATCACTAAATATACTAATTAGGAGAACAGATGTTGTCAATATACTTGTGTTAACCTGCATTATTTTCTTGACCACTGAAAACTGCTTATTCACTTCCTAGTCCCCTCAGCACATTTTTATTTTATTGAAAGATAAAAGTGATATAATATTTAATTACTTCAGAATTATAGATAGTTTGAAGTAGAAAATAAGGAGAGAATTTGTACCAGCAGGAAGTTGCTTTATTTTTGTTTAATAAAATAATACTTTGTCTGTTATGTCATATTATACAATCCTGACATTATATCCTTTTACAATATACATTATTACAGCCTGGAATAATATAAAACCATCAATAATAAGTAACATATCTAAGTATATTGGTGAACAATATTTGAAAATAACATTTTCCACTTTAGGCTGGAATTAAACTTTGAACAGAAAGAAAACTTTCCAATCCACCCTCTGTTCTCTGTTTCTGCACAGCACAAGTGTGGCAAATATTTCCATATTTATGACCATCAGGTTGCTTGAAGGATTTAGAAAACTAGAGGATAAACAAACCCATGTAAGAGGTCAGCAAACCTGGTGAAAATGACATTGAGAAAGGGCACTGTCTACTCAGCTTTTTCTTTAAAAAAAAAAAATAAATGAATGAAGTAGTGGCTTTATTTCATCATATAAATTGCGTTTTATGGAGGGAAATAATGCAAAGAAAATATAAGGGAGAAAGGTATAGAAAGAGTCAACACCTACAAGTTGGCGTCAAATTCAAACAATAAGTTAAGACCTATTTTTTTTAATAATGAGGTATTTACCTACTGGAGAAAACTACCTACCAGTTATTAAATTTAAGAGATAAATAAATTGTTGAAATGTAACGTCTTGTAATATGTGAGATTTGACCAGATATGCAAAGTTCTTTCTTGACCTAATTTCCATTAGTGTGTGATGCTGCTCTATAGTGGGAAAAAGATTGTCATGCTTCATAATCTCAACTGGCTGCATTTAAAATGAAAGCTGTATTTACAGTATTTTATTTTGATAATACACTATGGAGAACAAAGAAAGTCTAATTGTGCTCTCGGATATTTTTAATTCTGGAGAAGTTCTACCTGCTTGCTTCAGGTTGCTCTCCATTCGTACCAAGGAATATACTTTGAACTTGGGTTACACGTGACCAACTTCTTTTCCAGCGCTTCCAGACACTTATGGCAGGCTATTTAGCATCTTTAGCTGCATCCACATTTACCCTCTGAGACTTGTACCCAAGGCACACACTTGGACTTCCTTTCCATAGAAACCATGGTTCAGCTGAGAGGTAGAGGAGGTTGAGCACGCATGGGCTTACTCTGATATGGAAACAGAATGTGGCTGAAAACTCCCAAATCCTGTAGCTCAAATGTAATCTCTATACCTCTTATGGCCTTCAAAAATAGGAAAACCATCTCATGCTTTCATTGCAAGGATACATAGATCAAAGGTTGTGGACACAAACGTGTTACAAAAACAGTAGAGGTGAGATGCTTTCACTAAACTTTCTTTCCCTTGTATTTATCTTTCTTAATTACTGTCTTGGTGTCAGGACCACCAC
>NW_010117866.1:0-3162 GCF_000699245.1 Pterocles gutturalis
CCCTGCTGCGCTGCTGCCCCTGAGGATACCTGCTCCAGCCCGCCCTGAGAGCCAGACAAAAGCGCGGATCTCTCCTCCACCCCTCCCCCCAAGCTGTTTTGGGAAGAAACAACAACAAAAAATTGTATTCTCCAACTTTTGACTAGCCACTGCTGGCTTAAATTATCCTCTTCCCTGGGGGTGCAATAGTGAAGCAATGGGAGCTCCTCGATCCACCGCCTGCTCCTGCAAGCGCCTAGGAAACACGGTGCATCTGAACTTGGGCAAAACGGGGCTACCCTCCCGCAGCCCTCTCCCCTCGTCCCCCGGGGCCAGGGGTGGCCAGGCTGGGGGTCCCGGAGTGGGGAGTCAAAGGGAGGTTTCAAGGGGGGCAAGTTTTGTTCTCCCTACCTGAGGACTGAATAATCCTCGCATATACTTGATAAAGATGAAGATCTTGCTGGGAGGAAGGGGAAAAAATGAGTTGGAAAATAAAGAAGGAGTCGCTGGATTGTTATTGTCTAGAAAACAGGCCACCTTTAAAAACCTGTTGTAGAAATACAGAGACTCTTTTAAATGTGAAATATCATTTCATTGTAAATAGTCAAAAAAGAGTCGGTAATCCAACTTCCGGAAACTGTTCTGAATTATTTCAGCAGACTCTTTTAAAAGGGGATTAGCAGGGCTTTAGGGGCAAAATCCTTCTGTTTTATTCAATCTCTGATTTTATGTTATAATTACTAGATGTAAAGACTCGCGAATTAGTATGCAGGCGTCGTCCAGACATTATGCAGGTGCTATTCTAATCATTCAGCTTTTTAATTAAGGAACGAGGTAAGAAAACAGAATCATAAAAACACTTTTGTGAGAGCTGAGAAAATCGTGAGCGACTGCATGAATAAAGCCTTTATACCTTATCCTGACAGGTCAGACACCAATTGCCTGACTTACGACCTTTTCTTGCTGAAACAATGGTTAACAGCTTTCTCACCTTGTTCCCATTATGGCCTTTATTCTCGCGGAGAATTTATGGAAATGGCCCTAAAATGCTTACACTAAAGAGGGATGCAAAAAGGTATTGCAATTTTAATTGGTGCGTGTCCCATACAAAGATACATTCATTTGGGTCTTTCGGGGATGGAGGGTCTCAGCCCAGCACGAGGATTTGGATAGATCGAAACGGTTTGAAGCATAAAATTCTCCTCCAGGAGAGGAGGGGACACTAACAAACAAAAAAGCCACCCAAAGTTGCCAGAATGCCGGGGCTGGGACGGTGCCGGGTCCCCCTTTGTTCAGTGCATCAGAAGGCATCGTGCTCCTTGATCCCGCGATGCAAACTTAAAGCCTTTGTGGGGCTTTGTTATTATTATTTAATTTTTTTCCCTTGCTTTCCTCCTTTCCCCTCCTCTCCCCCCTCCCCACGCCTGGCACTACTGCATCACGTGTATTAACATATGAATGAAACAACCAGAGCCAATGCACTTAAGGTAATACCTATGCTCCGTTCTCGCCTGATTATCTTTTTATAGAAAGTTACATTAACTAATGACATTAACATAAATATGAATAATTAGTTAGGTAAGTAATTCTACTTCGATGGGGAAAGGCGGAGTAGAGAAGTGCCTGAGACCTGAGCCCAATTTTCGGCTCTGCAGACGTGGGTGCTGCTTCACCCTGGCACCGGGAGGGAGGAGCGGAAACCTCTGCGAGGAAGAGGGGAACTGTCACATTAATATTGTTTTCTCAGTCTTTTTTTTTTTTTTTTTTTCCCCTAATGTGAAACTTTTCTCTTGTGCCTCTCTTTTATCTCCCCTCGAGACCTCCAGTTCTGAGCAGAGTTCAGTGGCTGTAAATGATAGGTTCCCAAAAGCATCAACCCGCGCTCCTCTAGTACTTGGCCGAGAACAATGCAAGTATTAGGATATCAGCAGCACTCGAAATGATCACGCGTTAAATTATTTTGCTTTCACGGATGAGGGGGCTTTTTTCCAATGTAAATCAAGCGCTTTAGTTATTAAGTCTGAACACTAATCTCCAACAACCTTTACATAATGTGGCAGAATGTGCCACACCACTTCGCACCTGCACTCTGAATAGAGCCGCCTTTTCAATGTAAGACACGCTTGTTGCCCCTGGGCTCCAAAGGAGTTGTGTGAATAAGTCAAGCTTTTTGAATACCCCTACTCGCTTTCTCTTCCTCCTTTGATCACAGAAAATGTCTTCTAATTTGTCCTTTTTCATTGTAACAACGTTTTCAAGTCTCTTTTTATTTTCCAAACCACATATTTATAAAGAACATAAATCGCCCCAGAAAACAAAAGTTCTCTCCTCGCCAACTGGCCGAGTAGCCTATGATCACTTTGTTATTCACAAGGAGGAGAAGGGGAAAACAAGGTTCTCTCAAAGACTGTTGCTTCTCGAGTTTGTCCTAAACAAACGTTTAACTTTGGGACGGGACGCGGGGGGAGAAACATGTTTGTTCCCTTCAAAAATAAGGGCAGATCCATTTGACCTGGGGATCTGCTCGCTACTCTCTCCAGGCTGGTGGCCAGCTGCGCTTCAACCTTTTAGGTACCGGCGGTAAATGGCGTGGAGGAGGGCAGGAAGGGACCTGTCTCTCTCCTTGCCCACTGGAATGACTGCAGCCTCCGCCTGCTTTCTGAGCCCACCAGCCTACGTAGCAAGGGGTTTTGCACGCATTGATTCTTAAGCGGAGCTGCCTACTTTAGAGACCTTCGAGGATAATGAACTCTAATTTATAAATCCGCGCAAGATGTCAAAGTGAATACGGAGTGGAACCGCTGCAAAAAAACCGCCGGGCTCCTTTCCCTCCCCCTAGCCTCCCGACCCTATTTTTCCACTGAGGAGCCGGTCAGCCGCTGCCCCGCTGCCGGGTGCGGTGCCCGGCCGGGTTGCTCCGGGCTGCGAAGCCTGCCCCGCAGCCCCCCATCAACTGCAGGGGCAGAGGCTAGAGCCCAGCGGGGGTTCCACCTCCTGCCTGTGCCTCGGCCCTGTCTCGAACATTTCTGAGGTGTTTTGCACGAGTGTCTGCTCAGGAGCAGTAGGTTAATGGCATTTTAGTTAAGTTGGTCTCTCTGCAGGCTAAACCCAACCTAGGAGTTTCTCACTCCTCCTTCTCACAGATGGGTTTCCGGACGGCTCTTAAACATCCCTATTCATTAG
>NW_010117866.1:3285-4659 GCF_000699245.1 Pterocles gutturalis
GCTGCCTCCCCTCCGCCGAGCGGCTGTTTTCTTACATTACCGTAGGCTCTGGGTAAGAAAACTAACAAACCCTCCTAATACAGTTTAAAACACTTTGATGTCTTGCCAAGAAACACGCTTCCTTCAAGAGACAAGTCAACATTTGTTTTTCACATTAAATGGCGTTTAGTTGCCACTGGAAAAAAAATGATGCTGAAGGACCACTTTTTAAATAGATGTATAACAACCGCGGGGGTCTAAGAGAAAATAACGGCGAAAGCTATAGACACAAATAACTAAATTACCAAAACGTTAGTATATCTCCTAGGTTCATTAATATGTAACAGACTCCCCAGTTAATCTCCAAAAGCCAGTGTTCCCCCTCTAAAATAGCACTCTGGGACGAATTGTACAGGAGATCAATCACTGCTAATGCAGTAAGGTTTACTGCAAGGGGCGAAAAAGCTATTTACACCTTCAAATAGAAGCTTTTGAGATTTAAGAGTAAGGGTCATACATCACCAAGAATAAATGATTATGAATTGGTAAACGTGCCCTCCAGCCACTAGCTATGCGACGCGATTTATCATTTCTGGGTGTTTTTCTTTTTAAAATCATCTGGCTGTTTGAAAAGAAAAGCATGACGGAGAAAAAAAACACCGCGGGAAAGTTTGTTTTTGCATATACTATAAGTCATCAAAACATGGCTATTCAAAAATAAACGGTGTCACTTATGAACTGCTTAACGAGAGACAATAAAGCTCTTCCATTGTACACTTTTATGACTAAGGGATCGGTGGGCTTCTCCCAGCCCAGCCTCCGGCCGCTTCTGCCTTTTCTCTTGCTTTGGTTGCAAGTTACAAACCCGCTAGTGTTGTAAGAAATAATTTACGCCCTAAAAAAATAGTTTCCCGAGTTTTTCCGTGGCCTTACATATATTGAACTTAAATCACAGAGGACATTTTGCCAGTTTTTCACAATTGCCAGTTGTTAGCCAGGATGCTCACAAACAGCCGCGCAAGGACTGGACGGGGAGGACCTACCCTGGCAGCAGATGTGGGATGGTGGGACAAGGACACCTCTTGTTCCTTGTCTCCATTAGAGAAAAGAGATGAGGGCTCGTTTGGGTGGAAAACCTTGCAACTCAGGTCGGTGGAAACCGGCTCAGCCCCTCTGGCAATATTTGGAGAGCTTTGTCGCTTGTGTGCGAGTCGTTGGCTTCTTTTAATTTAAAAATTATTATTATTGAAATTGCTTCTCAATGCCAAGTAAACCTTTTTCCACTTAGATTGTGCTCAGGGCGGTGGGAATGTTGCTCATCAAATCAAATAATCTATAATAAAAAACATACTTCAGAGCTGGGAAAGAATGACAGCGTGCTGTCGAGGGGAGCTG
>NW_010117867.1:0-8020 GCF_000699245.1 Pterocles gutturalis
TCCAGTCCTCAGGGACCTCCCCCACTTCCATCTCTTTGATATAGCTCAGTAGAAGCCAACCAGGTTTGTACTCAGAGCTTTCAAACGAATATTTTTTATGCTATGTGACTTTTTGAAGAAAGTGATAGCAATTGAACATTGCTTTTATAAACCATGACTTAATAACAAAACTGAACTTTTAAAAACTTCATAGAATCATAGAATACCAGGTTGAAAGGGACCTCAAAGATCATCTGATCCAACCTTTCTTGGCAAAAGCACGGTCTAGGCATGATGGTCCAGCACCCCATCCAGCAGAATCTTAAAAGTGTCCAATGTTGGGTAATCCACCACTTCTCTGAGGAGATTATTCTAATGGCTGATTATTCTCATTGTGAAAAATTTTCCTCTTGTGTCCAGTCAGGATCTCCCCAGGAGTAACTTGCAATCATTAGCCCTTGTCTTTTCCACATGACTCCTTGTAAAAAGGAAATTTGGACTTGTAACTTAAAAGAGTGATAAAACTTTCCCTTTCTCATGAAATTGACCAGAGATCCTAGGAATAATCTGGTGTAGTAGAAGCTCTCCACACATTGAAACACAGTTTAACCATATTTCAAGCTCTACTGCAAGGTCTGCTACATGATTTATATTACTGGTTTAAATCAGTGTCCAGTGTGCAGCCAGCCGATACAGCAGCTCACTGTGTAAACAGAATTAGGGATAACAGAGACAAAGTACAACTAAATAAGGAGGAACGAGTTATTGACAAAAAACAGTTGTGGGCACTAGGCATGTCAAGCAATGTGTCCTTGTTTTAGGCAAGACAATTACACTAGAAAAGTCCATCAACAGTAAAACTAAGAGGACTCATGTTCTTGTAGAAGTGCAAAGGAAGCAGCACAAGGTTCCTGCACCACAGGTCTCAATAGAATAGTGAAAATTGACGAATAATGCTCCTCCAGCATCATGTCCTCTACAGAGGAATAACATTAAAATAGCATTTCACAGTGTTTGAAAGGCAAGGACAGAAATAGGAACCTCCAGAATGCTCCTTCAGATATTATATAGGTCTCTACTCCTCATGCAATCCTATCCTCTGTGGAGTAATAATATTAAGAGAATATTTTGCAGTGTTGAAAGGCAAGAATAGAAATGGAAAATACCAGAATGTTCCTTCATATCTGCTACAAGTAGCCACCCCTCATCCCATCCACAGGTGAATACAACATACCGGAGTCTTTCAGTGAATGATTTTTTTTTACTTTTCTCCCAGAAACAGACTGTTTCATTCATTTCACAAAATAGAACCCTTGGGGCATAGCCACCACTTCAGCCTTCAATTATGAAAAGCAAGGAAAACTTCTAAATTTAACCTAATTATGTATTTTTTCAAAACACTAAACAACCTCAAAGCTTATGTTCAGGACACAGAGGCAGTGTGTATGTGACAATACACTTAACAAGGGTTCAGGACAGAAGATGCATTACCTGTAGCTTGGACACAAAGACTTTACCTCTAGCTCAGGAAGTCTTCAAGACTCAAGTTTCTGAAGACTAGGAAGGTAATCCCAGGCAAAGAACCACCATATGGGTTCCCCAGCTCCTGTTTTGCCCCTTTAGGCATTCACATCACCCAATAAAGGACAAAGGAAAGTGGCCTCTATGGAATCTGGGTTGGTACAACTATTCTGGCTAGACAACTTACCTACCTTCTTGTAGAACCAGAAAAGGACCAAAGTCCTTGGTCAATTGCTACCACAGGAATTGATTTAATGCATACTCCCAATATGATTAGTTTGTGCTTGTACAAGAAGCCTGTGTGTCCAGGTTAAGTCTGTGTATATACAAAATAAATATTCATAGGCATCTTTCTCTGTTTCATTTCTATTTTGGTTAATACCTGTTGGATACCTAGGTTACCTCCTGGAGAACAGGGAGTCATTTAAAAGAACCCACAGAGCACTGCTAAGTATTTTCCTTTCTTTGATATTCAAGCTTTCTATACCTGGCTAATGACTGACTTTTCCAAAAGTGTTTGTACCAAAGACTCTTGAATAATTCCAGTCTTTGGAGTCTACGGACTTGAGTTGGAGTCACACTACTGCGCATAGACTTTCTTTTCTTTCCTCTCTGTAGAGTCTTATCTGTTCCCTAGAGATGCAAATATGGTGCAATCAGATTTTCTCCCATATGATTTCAGTGGGCTTTCAGTTCTGGTCAGAATTTATATATGAGTGAACAAAATAACAGCCCTTGAGAATGGTAGGATAACCACATATTCCAAACTTTGGAACTTCAGTTAGTTTTTCGAATCTGCTGATCCCACAATCTACTTATGGAAATAGGTTCAATTTGAGACTTGATATATGTATATATATGTGTATATAACTGATTGTATAGATCACTCATGTACAATGTGACAATGACACTTTTGGGAAATTGCTTGCAAAATGCTTGTTTGTTGACAGACAACGTTAACTGAAGTGTTTCGTGTGCTTATTTAAAATCATTCTACAGTGGATCTTCAAGAATAAGTAAAGAATTAGCAGGATTGTCAGGAGATAGATAACACAGTACAGTATTGGCGGGTGTGGTAGCATATCCTTTCATACAGCCACTAATTCAGACCACAGCTGGATTCAACTTTGCATTGTTCTATGCTACAAAAAGAAGAACTTGGTATCCTTGGCCACCATTTCTTCTCTCATACCATGACACCAGGAGTTACTTTTACAGTTGATTTGAAATAAGATTTTTTCTAAAATTATCTGGTCCTCAAAAGTTTCTTTCTAGTAAAAATTAGTGGTAACGATTGTCAATGGACAAGTGCTGACTTTTGTCACCAGAGGTTCCCTGTTCTTTTGCGTGGAGATTCAAAGACAGTTTCTCATCAGCCTTACAACTCTAATAGTACAAGGAGGCCATGGACCTGGTGAATCCAGCTGGTACAGGATTTTTCAATCTAAGGAAATGTCTTGTTGGCTGACAGACAAGGTACATAAAGCAGAAAGCAATGATGGATGGAGAATGGTAGACTCATGAAGGATTTCAATATCTTGTGGCATTTCCGATTTGTAATGCAAGACAGTTTGAAACTCTCTGCCAAAGAAAAGAGTGCCCTGGATCTAAGGCATTCCATCAAGACTGCTGCAGGGGAGCTGGGCCAGGTGCTTGCTGATGTTTGATTGGAACAGCATCAAGTTTGCACCATTTCATTTCAAGACTGATAAATCAACTTGATAAATCAACTGAAAGCAAGTTACACGACTCCTGCCAACTACAGCAAGCTTAGAATTCTCCTTCCTTCAGGAGAGGTGGAATGGGGAATGAGACTGTGGTCTTTCAAGCAGGCTTTACATAGAGCTATCAGGATTTTTCTTGTGAAACCTTATCTGAAACGCTTAATGTCCATTGATGTTGTCTTACTACTAGGTCTATTTGAGCTTAAGCCTTTTCATGAGGTATTACCTTTGTCTTATTGAGACCTTCTCCTTTTTATCTGTCAGCTTGGACTCACTTATAGCATTTATTAGTTTCACAGCCTCATCTACTATCTGTTGTCAACGTATATGTCTCCATTTCAGAAAAAACAGATTCATCAGCCTATGCTTAAGTGTTATTGTCATGCAGCAAAATCACAACCATTCAACCACCCCTGAAAACTGACCACTGAACCCAGGCTTTTTCCTGGGAGACAGCTGACATCAGTATCGACCTCTCTCTGTGGCTGTAATTGGCTTTCCTGTGTGTTCACATAACCCCTAGCATGATCAGCTCCCAGTCTTTCCTGGAAAATCTGTGCAATACCACTAGTAATACATGATGGGAATAATTTGAAAAGATACAGGTTAAGTGAAGGGGGAAAAACAGTATAGATATCTAAGTCCACATATCTACCTACATTTTCTTGTTAGAAACTTAATGGGTGTTATTTTTTCCCACAAAACTTTAGTCTCAATCAAATTAAAATTTCCTGTACAGCTCTTTCTTGCTCATCAGTAAGAAAATTGTGCTGGTATTACTCTGATACTTGAAGATAAAACATATTGCAAATGGCCATCAATTCTTTATTATAAGTGACAATAATGATGTTTCCTTGGCAAAGAAGACCTGCGTCTAAATGTCCAAGAGCTTCTGGCTCTTAAGAATTTATTTAAATTTGAGCAGTCTTGAACAACTGGAATAGTTATCAAACTGACAACATGACCATTTTTCCTAGAGATTAAAATGGCATACTGATGATGATTACTTTAATCTCATTCTAAGTACCTCATAAAATGCTTCAGAGGTTTGAAGCAATCTTGAGTTCGGAAGTTTTCTTCTAATTACAAGCCCTGTATACAATTTGCCGAAGATGATCTACTGTCTTTTCACTCTGCCTGGAGGAGGATGATGTAGAGCAGAAAGGGTGAAGGAGAAGCATTCACAGGCTGACCTGGATTCAGAGGGCACCCATATTTATTTTGCAAAGAATTTTATAAGTATAAAATCCTCCACTTTTCTAAGGTCTGGACACCTCTTCCAAGATCTGTGGTCTCTGTTTCACTTCTAAAGCTGCCTAGGGTTCCCTGAACTTATTAATTCAGTTCAGTGAAAAGATTATTGGGCAGAATTCACTGGCCAGCATGATCCTAGTCAGACATGGTGACTGCTGTCATTCTTCCTTAGACTATATGAGTTAGCAACTGCAAACTGGTCTTCCATGATACTTGCCACTGGTTTTCCCATATCTTTTGACTTCTGCAAGTCTCCCATGATTAGAGGGAATTCATGCAAGTGGGTCAGCTTTTCTTGATGGTGTGTTAGCCGACACAGGCAAGGCACAGGAACAACCACAAACCATGGATAAAACGCAAAGAGTAAATTTATTCACATTACCTCACCAGCCGAGGGATCTCCAAGGCAGAACTCAGCAGGGTATACGTGCACAGGGTGGGCAGGAACCAGCGGAGCACGGTCCTTGATATAGAGCAGAATGAGAGGTAGCTTGAGCCTGCTGCTTTCACCTGCATTTCAAGGATTTCTTGCAGGCGTTGTTTTCCACTGTGCTTTGATCTTTCCCATAGCAGACCAGGCACAGGCCTATGTTGTCTGAGCACAGAGATTCTGCTTGTCAAGCACACAAGGCTAAACAACAATTAGCATGATATACATGTTTTTCAACACCCTAGCTGTAAGTCTCTTGAAGAGTATTTACATTTCCACCTCCTTGCTGATATTCCACAACTTTCCCGCAGATGAGCACAAACGCTGGGAATGGGCACAGTCTGAAGAATGTAACCTAGCAGATACCACACAGCACAGCTGAAAGTTCACCCTGGTATTGTCACAGTGTTACTATATCAGTAAACAGTTTGCATCACAGAACTGTTTTAAGTGGTTAAATTCAGAGAATTAGGGCCAAATTGTGAATTCTCCTATCTCTTCTTCATCCTCCGCTCACCCCAAGGCTGCCATGTGGTGATTTGAAAGTTCTCTTTTGGACCCAGTAAAGTGGAGCATGTGATAAGACATCTAATGTCATTCCCTAGGTAAGGAAATAACTCTGAAATACGGTTGTATGGCTGTTAAATTCCTTTAAATCATTGAGTTTGAGTTCCTCCTACCAGCTCACATTTCCAATGTTTTTTACAAAAACACTTCCATTTGTGTTGTCAGTTTCCAATCCATTTTGCTGCATCCATTTTTTCTCCCAATCTATCAGTTTTTCCGTGGTATAGTTATTCTGTTTTGTTTTGGGAAGGAGGTCCAATCTCATAAATACATTTTAATATTCTAATTCCCAAATTATGATTTCTTTCTGTTTTGGAAATATTTGTAAAGCTGCATGTACTGCAAACTTATAAATAAACAATAACAGGATTATGGCTCTGATAAGAATACTCCTTCTGGACATGTTAAACTTTAGCTTTTGGTACTTCTAACTTAATCTCTTTTCAGTTCAGCTGTTAAACTTCATCTTTTAAAACGTAAAGCTTACTTTCAAATACATGAGCAGGGTTTTTTTCCTTTATTTCAGTGGTCATAATGTTTATGATTTGCTTGTGCTTTTTCTAAAACAGATATTTTGAGGCAGACAG
Organism: Pterocles gutturalis; assembly: GCF_000699245.1. NCBI lineage: Eukaryota > Metazoa > Chordata > Aves > Pterocliformes > Pteroclidae > Pterocles > Pterocles gutturalis. Next base: position 6,063 of record NW_010117867.1, read on the forward strand.
CAGATTTAGAAACAGCAGGTCAGATGAACAGCGTCCAGATCTGGATAATATAGTTTCCAAATCCACTTGATTTATGGTGGAACTTTAGCTCATTTTTTTTCTCAGCTTTTTAGACTGCCTTGTGTTAAGACGAACTACAGTTCTACCAAAGCACAGAGGCATAGATTCAGCTAACTGCAATATTGCAGGTGTGATGATCTTGACTTTCTCAATATTGATGACAATTGACCTTCTTAAAAGACTTGTCCAAATTTAGTTAAGAAAGAAGAGAACCAATCAGAATTATTATAGCCATTGGAAAAGGCATTATGTGTCTCCCCACCAGACAACAGCAGCAGAAGATGTTTTGTCTTTAAATTAGCAAAATTCCTCTAGAGATATTGACCTTGAACATTTCAGGACTTCACTTTTAAAAATGGACTAGAGACAATTCTTAATGAAGCTGAAATCTGTAGTGTTTGATGAAGACAAAGAAGTCAAGGTTTTCTTTTGTATGCCTCCTAATGGAAAAGTTAGTGAACAATTGAAGGAAAAACTCTTTCAGTCTACAAGGTTTTATTAGGCTATCTGATGGCCTGACTGCTAATAACTGCAGTCTGAAACATTTAAAGGATCAAATTTATATTCAGCATGTTCATAGGTACCTTGCTGAATTAGAGGCTAAATCAAAGGAAGGTTTCCATTGGTTTTACTGGTAGTGTCACCAAAGTCATAGAATGGTTTGGGTTGGAAAGAATCCTAAAGATCATCTAGTTCCAACTTCCCTGCCATGGGCAGGGACATCTTTCACTAGATCAGGGTGCTCAACTCTCTCAGCCTTTCTTCAGAGGACAGGTGTTCCAGCCCTCTGATCATCTTCATAGCCTCCCTCTGGACCCACTATAACCGTGTACGGGACATTGCACTTGCTCTTGTAGAACTTCATGAGGTTCGCATGGGCCCACTTCTCAAGCCTGTCAAGGTGCCTCTGGATGGCATCCCTTCCCACTAGTGTATCAACTGCACCACTCGAGCTGGTGTCATCCACAAACATCTGTAAATTTACATCAAACTTGCAGGTGGTAATCACAAAATACAGAAAGGAATTTGATGTAGTGTCTTGGGTTAAGCTGAGTCAGAGTTAACTTTCTTCATAGTAGCTAGCAAGAGGCTGTGTTTTGGATTTGTGCTCAGAAGAAAGCTGATAAAAAGTGATGTTTACACAGCTGCCAAGGTCTTTCAGCTTCTCTGTCTGTATGTAAACAGAAGCTGGGAGGGAGCATAACCCCAGTTACTAGCCTAGGATTTGATTTTAGGTTTGGGATTGAGACCCAAAATGTCCAATAGTCTATTCCATGATGTACACGTTATGCCCAGTATGTAGGTAAGGACCCTCCAGAAGCTTGTCCCTTTTTGTTCTGGATCTCTTTTGCTCCAGGTCATCTCCCTCCAGGCAGTCCCTCTCCCAAGGCCTTCTCTTCCCCCAAGTCAGCTCTCAGTCTGGGACACTCAGGCTGTTATCTCTGTTCCGTGAGTGCGGTTTTGGGTCTCTCCCTGCTCCAGAATCGTTAGCTTGGGAAAGGCTGAGCCTTGGTCATCAGATGGGTGGGGCAGTATCACTGTGTATCACCCATTTGTATATTTGTATATACTATTATTTTCAATATAATTGTAGTTTAGTTATTAAAGTGTTCTTATCTCAACCCACAAGTCTTTTCTTTCTCTTTGCCCTTTTAATTCTCTCCCCCATCCTTGGAGGGGGGGGAAGGGACTGGGAGTGGGGGGAATTGAGTGAAGAGGTGTGTGGGTTGGTCTCCAGCCAAGGATAAACCCATCACACATAGACAGGTTCAAAACAGAATAATATAATTTTAGAATAATTCAGCTTGGAGACGGCCTCAAAGGATCTCTGATATGAGCTCCTTCTCCAAGCATTGTCTGCTGTGAGACAAGACCCGGGGAACTACAGGCCAGTGAGT
>NW_010117868.1:0-2172 GCF_000699245.1 Pterocles gutturalis
TGCCAGGCGTGACATCCGGGGCTGCCCCGCTGGCCCCGGCCCCGCAGCCCGCCTGCTCTGCTGCCGGGGGTTAATCAGTTGAGCCGCTGCTGCTAAGCGCGTTAACACCTTGCGAGGGATCAGTTCAGCTTTGCACAGATTATTTTGCCTTCTGCTGAATTGATCCATCAGGATCAGTTGCTAAAAATGTTATCATCTTGCCCATCGGTAGTTTACACCGGTGCCTTTGAGGCGAGGACTCTTAAGACACTTATTCAGGGAGAAATTCACCTCTCCTTGTAGGACCAGCACAGAGCCGAGATGCTGCTTAAGTTCCACTAACTCCCTCCAAAAAGGGATTATGCTAAAAGAGGATTGCGCTATGCATAAGCTTTGAGTGGGCAGAGAGCTAGGACAGCCCAGCAGCGCTGGTGACCTTGCTCTTGTGTCTCAAATAAATTCTGGCATGGTGTATAAAAATATCTGCTGCTGTCTTGGCTGTCAGGAGCAGCCCGGTAGCTGTCCTCACAAGGGTTGTGTCTGTACACAGGGGAAATGCAAGGCAAGCGTGCTGCTCCGCCGTCTGGGGCTGCACATACACATCAGGTGTGCCAAGTGTCACCGGTAATCTCTGCCCAGGTCCCCTCTGCCTGGCGGCTTCCCTGCATCCTCCGTGAGCCGGCTGCGAGCGTGTGCTGGCAGGAGCTGTCTGCCTCTGCTTTCGGAGGAGTGACCCAGGTTTCCCTGGGGTTAGCCCGCTTCCTCCTGGGGTGTTTGGCCCTGCGTAAGGATGGTCCCCTCCGGTCCCTCACATGCGTTTTGAAGATTGTCTAGCTGGCACAGGCAGCCGGGTTTCTGTGGTGCTCCGGGTGACACGGTGGTCCTGGCTGGGGTCCGATGTGCTTGTCCGTGGGGTGATGTTGTCCCACGGCTGTGCCCAGGTGAACCGGTGACAGACCCCCGTCCCCCCCTGGAACCAGTGCCGCCCGGGGCTGCCCGTCCTGCACGCTGCCTCACCGCGGGCACTGCTTCCTCCCCTGAGCCTCTCTCCTCACACCGACCTTTGGGTGTTCTCAGGTTTAGGATCGTTATTTTGGCCTGTTTCCATTGCCTTGAGGGAATTGGGCAAATTAGTTATTTCAGGTATTTTTTGAAGTTTTTAACAAACAGGGTGTATCCAGAAGGCATCTCCAGGGTGCAGGATCCAACATAAGCACAGGGGCTGGCCCGGGGAACAGATGCTCAGAATTAGTCCCGGTCAGGGCTGTGACAGCACCGGTGTGAGCCCAGCCTGACTGGCCTCAGTAAACTCGCAAACCCGCAGCTGAGCTGGGACCTGCTGCGTGGCTTGTGTTGCTGCCGGGCCCTGGTCTTGCCTTGCTCACTGGTGGTGTTTTCTCCTTGTTCGCAGGTACTGGCGCCGAGCCTTGGGCATGCAGGTCCGATACGTGAACTACGATGACTATCAGTTTTGTTATTCCTATAGAGGGAGACCGGGATACCGCCCGTCCATCCTGATGTTGCATGGGTTCTCAGCCCACAAAGACATGTGGCTGTCCATCGTCAAGGTGGGACTCCCTTCCTATCGTGTTGCTCCTGAGCAAGAGTCAATGGTCCTGGGCTTGGGGTGGTGTGGGGACCCCACGGATGCACGCGTGGGCTGTGATGGTGGCTGTTTGAGCTAGAAACACCCTCCTCAGCTCTCTGCTTGTTGGATCCCTTTCACCCCTACGACATGCAGAGCTGCAGGGGAGAGCAGTGAGCCTTGCCCCTGGTTTCTCATCCTATGATCCGTGGTACATGGGCTGACGTGATGTGGTGCGGGAGGAACCGGCGGCTGCTGGGAGGAGAGCAACCCCCCTGCTCCCACCCGCGGTCACCAGATTCCATCCCTGGGCTTTGCGGCACCGTAACCGCCCCCGGTTTGTCTCTGCAGTTCCTGCCGAAGAACCTGCACTTGGTGTGCGTTGACATGCCCGGGCACGAGGGCACGACCCGCTCGGACTTGGACGATTACTCCATCAGTGGGCAAGCTAAGAGAATACACCAGGTAACCCTCTGCAGAGGGAGGTGGGGATGCTCAGCGCCGCGAGCCCTGCCCCGTGTGTCCCCGCTCCCCCCCGCAGCCCTTCCCGGGCAGCCACCCCACTGACCTGTTTGTCATTTCGGTAATGAGCCCACGCCGTGGCTTCC
>NW_010117869.1:0-47940 GCF_000699245.1 Pterocles gutturalis
ATATATGTATATATATGTATATTATTATTTTCATTATTATTATTTTCAGTGTTATTGTAGTTTCATTATTAAGTTGTTCTTATTTCAGCCCATGAGTCTCTTTACCTTTGACCCCTTTATTTCTCTCCCCCATCCCCACAAGGGTGGAGGGGGGAGGGCGAGCGTGTGGTGCTGTTGAAAACTACAGCAACTGGGCATGACATGCATGATATGGAATACACCATTGGCCAATTTGAGCCAATCCTAAACCTAAGGTCAAATCCTAGGCTAGTAATTGGGGCTGTGCTCACTCACAGGCTCTCCTGCCCTTGCAGACACTGGCACAGCAGAGAAGCTGAAAGGTCCTTGACTGTCCTGGCACCTGTAAACATCAGTATGTTATCAGCCTTCGCCTCAGCACAAATTGAAAACACAGCCTCTCACTAGCTACTGTGATGAAAGTTAACTCTGTCCCAGCTGAAACCAGTACAATCATACATGCAGAAGTTGTGGTTTGTTTAATCTCCTCATACCCCTTTAAGTGTGAGCCCACTTTTTTTTTTTTTTTTTTTTTTTTTTTTCCCCCCACTCCAATCTGCCAACTCAGTCTCAGCTACAAAAAAGACCAAAACACACACATTCTTCCTATTTGGTGGTATGGTAATCACAATTTGTTTGACTATGATTCCTTTTTTTGTGTGTATGGTACCCCAAAATTCCTTGATGGTCTCCCATTGTGTATCAATCATACTTGTATCTTCCTGACTCCGTCTAGTTAGTTGGATATATCATATTTTGTCAGTACAGAAAACAGATCTTCCCTTGTGTTGCAGTCGTTGGAAACAAGGATTATGTCCTTGGTAAGGGAATGGAGCACTGCCTGGAGCAGTTAGCTTTACAATGACAGCAGTGAACTTAAGTGAGAACAAAGGTAAACATTTTGCATCTTCCTGACATACAATATGGGATACTGACTCATCAAGATGTTTTTCATTTATCTTGTTAGATTCTTAAGCTTTCATTTTTATGCTCTCCCACAGTTATCATTATGCTCTGAGCAGATGAACAAACTATTTTTTGAAGAAAAAAAACCCCGAATCCATATGCTTCTCAGGGGAAGAAAAGCACATTTATTCAGAGTCATAGACTAGTGTTGTGGTGCATCTTTCCAATTGTCGAACGTTGTTATCCAGTCTTCTATTTATATGTATATAGTAAACCAGAAGCATTTTCAATATGTTTTTGGGGAAAGAGAGGGGGATTTTGCAGGGTGAGCGGTGCATTTATTTATTTATTTATGACTTGAAAACAAGGTTTGTCTATTTATAAAACATGGGCCATGGCACTTAAAAATGCCTCACAGAAAATCATCACCTTGAGGAAAAAAACCTGTCCAACTACTACTTTGGTGAAATTAAATGCCATGGCTAATGTCAGCAATTATTCTCCTTTATTAATAGCTATAAAGGACCTATTTGTTTCCATGTTGATGCTTACCAAATTGATCTCTGCTTTAACAAGTGCTGAAGTGCAGATTTATTAGTGTTTCTCTCAGTATTGGAGCAGGGGAGAGCAACAGAGACAGATCTGCTCAGAGAAAAATTAAATATTTCTTTGTAACTACAAATATACGACATGGAACCATCATCCAAGAGGGGCTGCAATAAGGACTGCTGAGAGCCTGGTCACTGCAATAATAGGATCAGAGCATGGCATCATTGGTACAAGACCATCTCTTTAATGCCTGATTCAACTGAAACTACTTGAAGATTGAACTGAAGAACGCTACACATGAAGCCTCACAACACAGCTATTCAATGTTTTATGGAGTTAGAGTTACATAAACTGAAAAAAGAGCCATGAAAAAGAGGGAGACCAATAGTGACAGTATAGATACAACCATGATTCTGAATTAGCTCTAATGTCACACAACAGGCAATGAAAAGCAAATTCGGACTTTCATTTAAAATGTAGATTTCAGCAGAGGCATTAGGAAGGCACTGTATTAACACCAGAATAATGAAGAAGATGTTCATAAGTTTCCTTCTTGTTTTTTAGCTCGTTCTAGAGCTAAGTGGTACTACAGTCACCTTTTACTTTGAGAAGATTTAATCACCCTAATTAACTTTAATTTTGCATAATGTGCCTCAAAGGAATGTGCTAAGGTAGTATGCTTTAATGTCTAGACTCCATATGCAAATAAAATGGATGCAGTTGAATACTTTGCGATTTATACTTCTTATCATAATAGTTAGGATGAAATTTTGAAAAGCAAATCTAACCAATCATAGATTTCATTCTGACCTGGCAGAGCACTTACAAATGTTACTTGGTTACTTTTTCTTTTTAAAATAAAGCAATATATTTAGCTAAAAGTAAAAGTATAAACTCCAGCACAGCCTTTTTTGTACTTCAGACATCTAAACATATTTTCAATGTGAATTTTTATTTTGTTATGAATATTCATTACTTTTTATATTATAATACTGCTTAAAAACCCAACTGGAACCACTGTACTCTTGCGTAAGATACAGTCCTGGCCATGACAAAGCACACAAAGAATACAATAAATGACAATTTATATCCAGCACATGAAGGTACAGAGATTTCCCTAGGTCTTAAGGGGGCCTCAGAAAAATTCCAGTAAACTGCATGAATTCATGTTCCCATAAGGTCTTCCTTGACCTCTGATTCTTAGTTGCTCTCCAAAATATCCATACTCTTCAAACACAGATCTATTTCTGGTATTCATAGTGCATGATGCACAGTGTTTGACTGCTTTCTACCAGAAGTTTATGTATTCTTTTGGGAGTTGGAGCTAGGTACATTTCACAGCTGAGTAACCTGTTGCCACTAGTATATGAGAATAAATCGAACAATCATTTCAAGCATCAGCATACCTGAAGCAACTGATGTTTTCAGTTTGCAAAGATATTTGGATCCCTAAAGAAGGAAAAAAAATCCTGCTGGTGTCAGCAAGAATGCTTAGGTGCCTAACTTCATTTTTTTCATAAGTTAAATGGTATAAATACCTTTAAAAGGCTTACCCTGGGTGCTACTTTTAAACGTTCAGCCAATGGTCCTGATTCTACTCCCTTTAAAATCATTAATAAAAGTCCCATTGTTTGCACCAGTGGAAAATCAAGCCCTTACTGTGGCTGTGTCATGGAAGAGGGTAACTGGTATCTCATATGAGCAGACTAACAGCTCCAGTTTGAAGTAAAAATTACCGACAAAATATGCAACCTGTCTAGAAAGCATACCCAAAGTGTGTTCTGTTTTTGAGAACCACCTAAAAAAAGCTGGATGCGCTCAGTGAGACATTAAGAAGTCTGTAAGTCAATTTTAACTGGATGCAAATATCTCATTGTTGTTCAGCCTAACAAAGAAATTTCTAGTTTAAAGTGAAAAAGGTTTTCTCTGTGCTTTTCCTGAGGTAAGGACACACTATTAAAATATGAAAGGTTAGGTTCTGGTTATTTTGTTACTGTTTTTTAAAATATGGTAACATAGGAATATGCTACTTCATTTAAATTTTGGTGTACTTTCATTTAATTCTATACACTTTTAACAACAGGAAAATTAAAACAGAGCTGAAGTGTTGCCAATGCATATCAACTCTAAGACTGCTTTGGAAGCATTCTGAAAATATTTGCAAAACTACACATAAAGGTCATTCTGAGCTTCTGCATACCTCAATCTATTTAATTGCATTAGGGAAATGGTTTCTGGATCAGAGCTTACACAAACACCTTTGAGGTTAGTTACATTTTAAAAGGGAAAAAGAAAAGAAAAATGGAAATTGCTGCTACAAATGCTGATAAGAGTAGTCAGTACTTGAAATGCCTGTTATTATTAATCACCCAGGTTTGAGATATGGAGTTATCAAGATAAACAGACATTGTTAATAAAATTGAAATGTTTGGTACTGTCATCTAGGGAACCATACAATAGAAAGATTCACTTTAATTTAACCAGTGAACACATGGAAAAAAAGACAAACCATTTTGTAACGCTGAGTTGTTTGAACGCTTTACTCCCAGATGGTATTCATATATTCAGGTTCTCTCTTCCTTCCAAGGTGAAAAAACAAAAATAAACAAAGAAAAACATTAGGTTTTGCTCTTATTGAGACCATGTTGAATATTTTAAATATAGTCTCTTCAAACCATGAACCCTTCCTCTTACTAAAAGTTATTCTGCAATCACAAGTAATCTCCTCCTTTTTTTCAGGAAAACTAAGCCATTTTCCCCAGTTCATCCAGGAGAGCAAATCAAGTCTGTGATGTTGCAGTTTTAACAGTATTGAAGGTAAACAGGAAAATATTTCATAAGAAATTTTCATTAGCTTATACATTAGGAAACTTAGAACTGAATGGCTTTGGTGACTTGAAGGCTTTTTAACTACTAGTTCAGATGTTTGAATTGATCCCAAAGAAAGAATAGTTTTACTGCATGTGTGTGCTCAGTAATTAATACAAAACCAAAGTCTTTGCTGGATCTAAATCTCTTTTCTTGTAAAGAAAAGTTTAAGGCAGGGCAGAGCAGGGCAGGAGAGGAGAGGGGAGGCAAGAGTGATTGTGACAGTTCTCTTTCAACCTGCTCCTGATGAGTCTTTTGATGCAGCCCAAGATACGGTTGGCTTTCTGGGCAATGTGTGCTTCCAGCCCAGAAAGCCAGCCCTCTCCTGGGCTGCTTCAAAAGAAGTGTGACTAACAGGTTGAGGGAGGTGATTTCTTCCCCTCTGCTCCACTTGTGAGATCATACCTAGACTGCTGCATTCAGCTCTAGGTTCTCAGCATAAAAAGACCTGTTGGAGCGGTTCCAGAGGAGGACCATGAAGATGGTCAGAGGTCTGGAGTACCTCCCGTATGAGGACAGGCTGAGAGAGTTGGGGTTGTTCAGGCTGGAGAAGAGAAGGCTCTGTGGAGGCCTTATAGCAGCCTTCCAGTACTTAAAGGAGGCCTACAAAAAAGATGGGGAGGCACACTTTGTTAGGGAGTGTAGTGACGGAATGAGTGGTTTATAGTGACTCTGGTTATGCTCTGAAGCTGTCTCCATTTTGAGTCGGTTACACACCCGTGTTGTCAGCTTCCACTGTTGACAGTAAGTGAGAGAAGGCAGATGATCTGTAGATCCATTTTAGGGACATTGATGCCATATAGGTGGCATGCATAAATCCAAAGAGTGAGCCACTGGAATACCATTCTTGATCTTCAGCAGTCACAAACTGCATTTCTGTCACTCTGAACAAAACCTGTTTGGAAGAAAAAGGAAAGGAAACCACTTCTAACATTTCTTCTTGAATCACACCTATTCAAAGACATTGGATAGACTGTGGTCTTGGTAAGGTGTTAACTGAGAGATGCATTGTGTTTTCACTTCTATTTTGAACTTCCGATTGGACAAATGCTCTGTCAAATGCCAGACCACTATATACCTCTTACTCATCTTACTCTTTGGATTAATAAATTATGAGTACTGTACAGACAATTAGGGCATTCTGAATTAACCAATTAAAGAGAGAAGATAAATTTAGAAGCAAAATGTAAGGCCTTTGTGTTCCTCTATAATGAGGAAAGAGCAATAGGGAGTTCTTTTGTCTATGACACAAATACCATCCTGCTTTTTGAGTCTGCAAATAAAAGAGAAATACTCTAAATTTATCATAAAATCATAGAACGGCTTGGGTTTCAAGGGACCTTAAAGATTAAGTTCCAACCCCTCTTCGATGCGCAGGGGCAGCTTCCCCTAGACCAGGTTGCTCAAAGCCTCATCCAGCCTGGCCTTGAACAACTACAGGGACGGGGCATCCACAGCTTCCCTGGGCAACCTGTTCCAGGGATTCATCACCCTCACAGTAAAATATTTCTTCCTAATATCTAATTTGAGGGATAGCATTGTAATAAATCAGTCCACGCGGTACATGGGGATATGGTGTTCTGTTAGGGAGGAAATGAATGATGTTATAATTATCTTTACGTATTTTCTGCAGAGTAAGGTGTGTATTTTTAGAGGAGTCCACAATTGGTGTTAAAGACTTTTTCCTATACATAGAACCTACAATGTGTCATAATACTCCTTGTGTCAAAACCTAAGAATACACAATTTCTCACATTTTCCTTACATATATTTTTCTTTTGTAGAGAGTTAGAACATTTCTTATAGTTATCTCACAATATCTTAAGGATTAAAAACAAAGGGATATTTTAGGAGGTACCACATTTGGTTTGGATTTCCAAACCAGCATATTCTCTGAGCTACAGAGAATAGTGTTTTTTTTCTTAGTCTTTGGCACACAAAGTATGTTTAGAATGTTTGTGGGGAGGTAGTAGAATGGAAGTTATTTATCTGTTAGAAACACTGATTGTATTTCTTATTTTCTAACAATATAACATGAATAGAAGGTTTGGAATTCTTCTTCAGGCTTTACTAATAACAGCACTTGGAAGGACCTGTAAAAGAGGTATGTACTTGCATAATATTTGCATATTAAATTTAAAAATTTATAAATATATACACTGGAGATTCATTTAAACCCTCAAAAAATACAAGATTTGAAGTTGGATTGAATATTTTCTCTTCACATCAACTTTTTGAATAGGCAAAATATATCATTGAATAGACTAAACAAATAATGAAATAGAATGCGCTGCAGTCTTTCCTCCACGTAGTTATTAATTGCATCATGTACTTTAAATCTGGTATGTGTCTGGATTTTTGTTCAGCCTTCTGTCTTTGGAAAGCTTCATAGTACTTTAAAACATGCATACTAAATACCCTACTGAGATAACGAAATTAATCATAGTGGTAAATAGAAAATTCTGTTTCTTAGTCAAAGACTTGAATGGTAACAATTATGAATACATGTTATGTTGTCTTGCATACTGCATTGCTTTCATAAGTGAAGGTAACTGTATGACCTTCTGAAGAAACATTACACATGTAAATAACCAACTTGCACTGCCCTTCTCATGGAGATAGTCTTGTTGTCCAACATACACTCTTTTGGTTTCATAATAAAAATAACGGCATAAATTTAATGCACATTTGGTAAGGTGTCACACATTTGGAAAGATCTATTCTTGATTGAGGCTATGCAGACAAAACGAATGGTTAAATAGGCAAGAATATGGAAGTCAGGAGTGACGAGCAATAAGTTGTGTTTTTTGTTGAAAGTTATGTTCAGCATTGCTGCATGTATGAGAATTCCTGAGCTCAGATCTTGCTGTCTCCCTCAGAAAGTCTGGCAGCTGTTATGAATGGATTTGCAATTTTGGCCAAAAAATTTCCTTAAGAGAACAATTTTCTTCTGATTCACAAGAGCAACACTTCAAATATTTTCAAATGGAAGTCTCAAAACATTAAATTCCAGCAAATGTCTAAATGTTTTATTTCAACATTTTCACTCTCCAAATTGAAATATTGCAGAATGATTTGGAAGAATTTTTCTTACTTTCTTTTTTTTTGTGTGTGTGTCATGAAAGATTCCAAGATTTTGACTCTTCAGTTTGCATCTAGAAATTAAAGGCTGGAATCTTGGCTAGAGTTCTTTAATTTCAACTGTATCTAACTGCAAATGAGATTTTGGATGTTCTTTTACACTGGTAAGGTCAAATAATGGAAGGTAACAGAGAGAGCTAGTTTAACAGTTATAGGTCTAGTGTTTGAGTACACCTTTCAGTTTTTAAGAGGACTGAGATCAGAGCTGTTGCGTATCAGTGGGTAAGACAGGTTGTTGGAACACAAAAATTATTTCAGAATCTAAGCTTCCATCCTTACACTACATTCTTTGTAGGCTTCAAAAAAAGCCTTCAAATTTGAAAATATACTTCCACAGTACAAACCAAATAAAAAGTGTGGGTGTTTTTAGTTTTGGTGGATTTATTTTAATCTCAAGATTTTAAAAACCAAGCTCATGACTTTAAAGGAATGACTCGTGATTTCTGAATGCTTTGAGTCAGATCTTATCAGAATTTCTAGACAGATAGTTGACTCAATAATGTTATTTAATAGAAGGTTGAGTGAAACCTTCTACTTTTCATTTTTTTTATATTGGTGTAGTATGCTTGGTTAAAGAAAAGTCAATTTACTCTCTTGCTTACTTGCTGATATACAAGCTATAGAGAAGTGGACTGAGAAACCAGGATGACAACAATTTATACATTGCTAATTTGTGTATGGTTTTGGTTTACACAATTTTTTCCTCATTCAATAAAAATGCATAGTTGTCATGGAAACTGTTACAACATAGGGTTTGGATTACTGTGAAGAGGCACAGCATTTTTTATAAACAAATAAACACAGAAGACACATAAATTAAATGCTAATCAGCATCACGCATGTTTTTATGAAAACAGAGCTCGAGTTTCCCACTCTTGTTGAAGGTGCAGAGAGTTCAGACCACAGGCTCAGTCTCTTCACTGTCGTCCTCAACTATAATATTCAAAGATATATTGAAGTTATTTCCCAGTCTTAGTGACTGCATTTCTGAATAACTGTTTTCAACAGTTTGTTTGTGAATACACATAGATGCCCAAACAAACCTTTTTATTCTGTAGGTGTTTACTAAAATTTATGGCCTCTTTATGAACCTGATGTATGAAAGGTATGACTGTTTAAGAAGAAGATACTGAAACCATTAACTAAATCTACTCGAGAGAAGAAATTTGTTAACTGTATGCGTAGGATAGAAGGGACAAATGAGTCTTATGTCATCTACTACTCTCATTTTCAGTCCTTTTATATCTTACTTGTCTATTTTTTCCTATTTGAAAATTCTTGGCTTTTTATTCCAAATTAAAAATAATTGTAGTTCTCCCCCAACATGCACACACACCCCCATCTACTTCATAATCGTGTCTATTAAAATCCATCCCATCCCTGTTGCTATGTGAATTCTGTACACTCTACTTTTCTTTGCTTCTTTGTGCTGATTGACTTGCACATCACAAAATGTAAGTTTCAGAAAAGATATTTGATATTTAATTAGAATCCTGAGACAACTTTAAATCTAATCAGTACTGAACATTGTCTTCCTTCCTTCCTTCCTTCCTTCCTTCCTTCCTTCCTTCCTTCTTCCTCTTTCTCTCTTTGTTTCCAGAATGGTTAGGATTAGAAGGGATCTTTAAGTGTCATCTAGTCCAATCCCCCTGCAATGAGCAGGGACATCTTCAACTAGATCAAGTTGCTCAGAGCGCAGTCCAACCTGACCTGGAATGTTTCCAGGGATGGGGCAACTACCACCTCTCTGGGCAACCTGTGCTAGTGTTTCACCAACCTCATTGTAAAAATTCCTTCCTTGTATCCAATCTAAATCTACTCTCTTTTAGTTAAAAACCATTAACCCCTGTCCTATCACAACAGGCCCTACTAAAATGTCTGTCCCCATCTTTCCTGTGAGCCCTCTTTAAGCATTGAAAGGCTTCTCCAAGGTCTCCCGGAGCTTCCTCTTCTCCAGCCTGAACAGCCCCAACTCTCTCAGCCTGTTCTTGTAAGGGAGGTGCTCCAGCAATCTGACCATCTTCATGGTCCTCCTCTGGAACTGCTCCAACATGTTCATATCTTTTTATGCTGAGAACCTAGAGCTGAATGCAGCACTCTAGGTATGATCTCACAAGAGTGGAGCAGAGGGGGAAAACCACCTCCCTCAAACTGTTAGTCACACTTCTTTTGAAGCAGCGAAGCAGCCCAGGATGCAGCTGGCTTTCTTGGGCTGCAAGAGCACATTACCAGCTCATTCAGGTTTTTTTCCACCAATACCCTCAAGTTCTTCTCTGCTTGTCTGATCTCAATGCACTCATTGCCCAGCCTGTATCCATGTTTGGGATTTCCCTGACCCAGGTGCAGGACCTTTAACTTGACCGTGTCGAACTTCATGAGGTTTGCATTTTATTATGACAATTGAATTTTGAAATGAAAAATAATTTAAATTTACACAATTAAATATTTATTTCACCACAGAGGAAACTTTTTCTTATTCAATATTTTACTTCACAAATTAAAAATGTTGTTTGTTTCCTGAAAAACTTGTCAGCAGCAGTGATATTCATTTTCCAACAAAAGGAGTATTTTGTGGAAAATTTCTCCTTAGCTCCAAAAATTAGCATATCTTTGGCAACATAACTCACAGAAAAGGGCTGTGAGTTCTCCAGAATGTCCTATTTACTTTTTTCCTATTATTCATCTAAATGATTTAGTGTTACCAGGGGACAGCTGAAACAGTGCTGCTGCAGTAAACAGAAGCTAACGTATTTAATATTGTGAATTTAGTCTACTGAAATAATTTTTGGGCAGGGTTAACCAGGGATGATGACATCCTGCAGTTCATCATCATCTTATCACTCTGCTCATAGGTCCTCAGATCTGCGCAACCTCACTGCTTGCCATTTCCTCTGCTGCTGCTGGAGGTTGCTATTTAGGCACAGGTTGTTTCTGAAATGTTACCTTAAATGTTTTCTTTTCCTGCATCACTTTGACATACTAGGCTAGGAGAATCACATGTGCAGATATGTTGATGGAGGCAGAAAGAGAGAGGCTTAATGACATGAGGCAGTGGCGGTAACCTCCTAGCCTTCAACCGCCATCACCTAAACAGTAAAATAGTACTTTACATGTTACCTTTGTGGCATGAGATACATCTGCTAAGGGATGAGATAGTACATTAAATCCCTAAGGAAGAATGGAAAGGCCATCTGTGTTTTTTTTGTTGGTTTGTTTGTTTTTTTTTCTTCAGAAGGTCATAGTGTTTTGACCGCTTGGCAAAATCTCTGTTCTCTCTTACATGAAAAACCTTTGTTCTTCTTCATTGCCTAATAATATATACTGCACTTTACATTTTATGTATCCAAACACATAGATTAATGAAACAGCAAGTATAGGTAAATTAATTACTGTTTTATAGAATTTATACCCCTAAACACAGTTACCCACTAACTCCACTGCAGTTAAATGTCCAAGTCTAATAAATTACGTCAGATCTTCTAAAGCTGCTGTCTAATTAGTGTCAAATGTTTACTATAATTAAATTCTATATGTCAAGTGGAAAAAATGATTATGTGCATCTGCTTTACATCTAAGTTAAATAGTTTGCATGGGAAAAAAACTAACAGCCTGCTGTAACTAGAAATTTATCATAGTTCTTTTAGTGGATGGGAAAGTCTCAGTAAACTCCACATTTACTTAGCTACTTGAAGTATCACTTCAGAAAGGCCAAGCTATAGAACAGAGACCCCCTTTAGTAGGATTTATTTTCTCAGCTCATACAAAGTGATACAGCCTTAATGACTCTGAAAAACCTTCAGTTCTGCAAGGCATAAGTTTTTAACAGCAACTATTTGGTTAAGCTTTGTAGACTGAATAATATCTCAAATTTTCGCTAGGGAGGAGAAAAGAGTTTTGGAACAGATTTGATTTAGGAGTTTTCCCTAAAATGTGGTTTTGTTCAGGAAAATATAACCTGTCAAAACTTGTGGGTCAGTGCTTCAGGTATTTTGGTGACTAAGGTGTACTGTACAGCTCATGTTAAACTAGCCAGATCTACTGCTAAAAGCAGTCTCATAGCAACTAAGAAGTCACTATAATCTTCAGTGGCTGCAGTGTGGACATACCCTAACATCCCAGGACTCATGCAAGACATGGGACAACCATCAAATACAGCAACACAGGCAGATCTCTCCAATCACGTCAGGTTCACCTTCACTATCAGTGGTTATTTCACAGCTTCTCCTAATTCCAGTTTATTTTTTTTAAACTGCACAGTGATATATATAATATACATGACTGAAAGAAAGAAGCTCTTACTTGTTTTTAACTGAAATTCTTGCTTTCCAAGGAAGCCCGATGCAGCATTACCCTATGTTTCTCCTACTCATTTGTGCTGCCCGAAAGGTAGATTAAGTTAATGATAAAGACACAAGCCTTTAAGTAAATCTGATATAGGACTTTTGTGATAGCCACACTGATGTAGATTGTAGCTTTATTGACTAAAATGTTAAATCATTCAGAGCTAAGAATAGCCCAGGGATGACCATGCACTTCAGAACAGGTTTTTGTCATGTCCCCATTTGCCAGGTGGAGTAGCTCATCCTCACAATGTCCTCACTGATACTCAAGAAATTTGAATGTTTTTGGAAAACAAGGCTCCCTCCAATTCCCTGGGAACACTGAGGGGAGGAGCATCTCCAGGGCAGACTTATCCTTGATTACTTCCTTCGATTACATTTAGAAGAATAAAAATTTAACTGCCATTTTGCTTTATTCATACTTATTTTTTTTGTTCTCTTATATTTGCATGTGAGGATGTGGTAAGAGGGTAAATTATGATGCGGAAAAGAAGAGAAAATTATACCAAGCGCTTTGCTTAGATCAGTAATACTATCATGGCAGTGTGTAAAGCAGTAATGCTTGTCATAAGGTTGTCATTAACAATGTCATGGATACCAAATTCCTTTCCTGAATTTTTTTTTAATGTTCACCTTTCTATCAGTAAAAGTCAGACAAGGCCAGAAGGCTAGTGCACAGACACCGAAAAATTTGATAGATTTATAGCCAAATCATGCTAAATAAGAATATTTTTCCAGGACTATTTCCAAATGAAAGAAGGCTAGGAGAATTATGTAAGTGAAAAAAAAAAAACAAAAACCAAACCAAACCCTCAACCCTGCTTTGGGATCACTATTACAGTTGTTCCTATGGTAACCAGTTATTTGTGCTGCATGCATCATCATATATATTTCAGGAACTGGAGCACTGGAAAAAGGAAAGGGAAAAAGAGCACGTGTTACACTAAATTAATTCCAAAGACAAGCCCATATTAAAATACTTGACCCTTTGAGTAAAAAGCAAAACACCTTCATGTGATTTCACCCACTTGACACTTGAAAGTGTGGTTCTCAGAAAAGGGGTTATGAAAAATTGGCATACACTTACTCATCTGCTTCTCATTTTGTTCTGAATCATATCTCTAATTCATTGCTAAATAGCAGTTTCAGTCTTGTCTGAGCTGCACAACTGACATGCCAAAAGGAGACAGTGTTCTGTTCCTTTCGAGATCACATACCTCTGCAGGACTGTGCGCAGCCGCGAAACACCGATAGCCTTTCGAAGTAGAGGTTTATTACAAAAAAGGCAGAGGTATGCCCAGAAAGGAGAGTGAGTTACACTACAGAAAGTCGTTTGGGAGACCAGATTCAATAGTGTTCAGTCTTTTGGGATAGGTAAAATGTGTTCCTTTCCAAGCTTTCTTTTGTTAATGTAGTCGGGCTTTGGTGTGCCTGTGTGTGTGACTTGGCATGGGGTTACAGCTCCTGCTACCTTGTAAGTTTTCTCATTAACTGCCATTGCCATTGGATGTACCTGTAATTCCTACTATATTGCAGCTGTTACATCTGACCGTCCTGAATTTGAAAACCTGGGCCCTTATTCTGTCTGATGGGCAGGAACACCATCACTACTGCTCTTCTTGACACAGTTTAAAAGAAAAGAGCTGTTGAAGATCTTTTACAAGAAGATCTTTTATTTTTTTTTCTTTCTTGCCATTCTTCTGTGAAAACTGTGACATTTTCTCTGAGCTGGACTTACATCAATTATCACCAGACAAACTTCAGATTTATCCAGATCCTTGCACTCAGGAAGAAAAATCACAAGAAAAAAATATTCTTCCTAATTTAGCTGTTCATTTATTGGGTAACTAGCTGTTCTGCAAAATCATAACATCTCTAAGTTCCTTGGTCTGTAAAACTGGGTACAAGAAATGTTTTTTTCAAATTACTTTTCCGTGATGGTGTTCCTGTACCTCACTCCACACGTTCTGTGTGGAGATTTATACACCTGTGTATCTTTTTCTCCAAAACAAACTCAAGATTCTATCCATTATTCTGTATATTCTGTATGTGAAACAGAAAGAATAATTGACAATAACTGAAAAACGTTTAATGTATCTTGTGAAGCTAGAATACTCATGGAATGTGAATATTATCACGTTATTTTTAATTTTTAGTGAGGTTCAGAAGAGCTGTGAAGTCTTAACTCCGGACTTTACAAACTTTTATATATATTTTCCTCAAGTGGATGTTCTAAAATTCTTTCCTGAATTCCCTTATATAAAAAATCAGATATGGAAATGAATGTGGTTTCTTATACACTCTTTTCAGTCATACGTAGGATCTCTGACTTGACTGCTTTATGCTATATTTATTTTTTGAGATATATTGATGTTTAATTGCCTCAATACAGTTTAAAACCAGTATCCTGGTGATAGTTTGTGCTATTCCCCCTTTGAACATGTGTGACAACTTTTTGGAAGCAGACACACTCCTCAAGTTCTGGAAAAACAAGGACAAAAGAAAAAATATATAGTGGTTTACAACTAAAGAATGAGAAGAGTTGTCAAAGGGGAATATAAAAATTTTTACAAAGTTATTTCTGACGTTTCTGGAGTTGGACACATTAGAAAAATTATAGCTCACTTACAACAGACGCTAGGCCTTTGTTGGAAAAAGAGGTGCAACGTGACTCTGAAACAGGTAGCTGTACAAAAGTTACTCTATTGGAACAAAAATTGCCCATTTTTTAGGTCTAAATGATGTTGTCCATACAGCTACATCTTTTGTATCCATATGAACATTTGAAAATGTTACAATACTGAATCCTTTTAATATTAGTGTGTTGAAATACCACTTCACAAAGTTGACAGTTCCACAGTTTCTGCTCTTCACAAAAATCACAGATACTCCATTCCAGAAGAGGGATCCCTCTCATTGGTACAAATGCATGCTATTATTCCAGATTTTCAGTTTAAATACACAAAGATATCCAAACCAACCACATTTAAAAGACATCCTTGATTCTGAAGGGTTACTTTTCTCTCCAGTGGGAAAAGAGTTATCCTAATATCAGAATGGGCTGAATCTGTAGCTCACTTCAAAAGCAACTGCTTTGGATGAAGATCGCACTTCTCCAGCCACACAAATTACCAATAAGAATACCTATAAACATAAGTCTGTTTGTATGCTGTATTTTTTTAATAAATATGAAGATAAAAACATATAATGATGGCAACCATTTTACAGTAAAGAGAAAAGAGAGTAAGTTACAAGATGGTGTGTTTTTCTAGACTTAGACTTACTTGGAAACAAAATTTCATCATACAGAAGCAGAAATTACTTTTCATATTTAAAAGTACTTACACTTTTCTGTGTCAGTCTAGCCAAACTAGAATTTTGTTTTACTTTGGCAGTTCTAATGAAAAGCACACCTACCAACGGAAATCATCTATTTAAACTATTGCAGTTGACATTCCATCAAAAAATAACAAAATTTTCAACATAATAAAAGCACACCAAGAAATTTGTTTCCAATCATGTTTTAATATCTCAACATCTAGATTAAGCCACTTAAAATATATAATATCCATTTTTACACCTTTCAAAAAAAAAAAAAGAGTACTGTAAAGTCTCTGGCACAATGCTAGAGTTAACTCTGAAGCAGTGTGAGGGCAATGTCAGGAAGCAACTGTACTGTGCTTTAAGGCGGAAGTATTTTTGTCTATTGTCTTAACTTAAATACTGTTTTAGTTTATTGTTTAAATAAGCTTTAAGAATGTACTGTTGTTTGCTTTGATGCTTAACAGTTTTTAAACTATTTTTGCAAATTGTTCTTTTTCTCACTACCATGTTTCAATTTATAGCTCACCCTCCAGCTCAAGCTGCTGCTTTGTTTACACCTCCTGAAATGTTCTTTAATTCTCTTCATCTCCTTCTCTGCTGATAAAGTAATCTTTCTTTTTCCCCACTAACTTGAAAACAACTCAATGGAAAGCAGCACATCTCTCGCAAAAGTTAATAATGAGAGTAAAATGATTTTGTAGTCGATGTTTGACATCGTAGCAAATAAAAGGACTTCCAGCAGAGCTCCATCTAACCTTGTTTCCTCGTTAGAAAGAGATTTGCCTCAAACACTGATGTTAGAAATCCTGTAATTACTGCTCTCCTAATAGTGATACAGCAGAGCAGGATTCTCATTACAGCTATTGTATGAAAAACAAATTTTCATTTATTTCAGCTCACAGAGAAAATCCTTAATCATTCAGTAAAATTTGTTAGGCAAATTTGCTGGCTTGTGAAAGAGAAAACAATACTTCTGTCAACTGAAAGGCTAACCTAACTCTGCTGTAAGTAATAGAAATAATCCAGATGAGATCAAAGAGAAGTGAATCAGTCTATGAATATATTTTAAAGTCTGAACAGCAATATTGCAAGCCTTTTGCAATGCTCAGTGGATTTCACTTTGGTTTGAAGTAATTTCTTTTGTTTATACAGGGAAGTCCTGTTTATACCATATGAGATCCCTATCATCTCCTTTTAACTGGAATACCACTAATGTCTGGAGGGGGGGAAAGGAAAACCCTGATGAGTGACACGTTTTCGTTTTCTCATGGTATACTCTTTTGATAGTATGTGGCTGGGCAGCAATGAATGAGGCTGCTGATTGCTCTATCCTAAATGCTCCTTTCTGGAGGTGGTGGCACCTCTGAGGGGAAGCTGGGCATATGCTGGAACTGAAAGCTTTGGTAGGCCAGAGCTGGAAGAGGCAGAGAGAGGAACAGGGGCCTGAACACACAAGCAGCTGTTAGCAGTGAACCTGGAGCCAAATAAGGAGCGAAGACTTTGGAGAGCAGGGAGCTCTTCCAACAGCTTTGACCAGGCCTATGGGAAACTTCCTCTCTCCAAGAACTCAGAACAGACAGTGTGGAGTTAACATTTCTCTTATCTTTTCTACTAATTTGTCTTTTTATTTCTCCTATTCTTCTTAAAAAAAAAAAAAAAAAAAAAAAAAAAAAAAAAAAACCAAAAACTTTAAAAAAACCCCCTCTTTTACCTATTCAAATAAAAATATTTTTGACCTTAAAACTTTGTGGGTAGTTTTGCTGCGCTCAGTATAAGAAGTCATCTACAGAGATTGGCCTCAAAGCTCACAGCAGCTTCAGGGTCCCATCACACAGTGAATAAAATGAATATAAATGCACTAAAATGAAATTAGTTTTTACCAGTGTTGAGAGGGCTCTTTCACTTATTCCTGATGATATTTAATTTAGTTGTACTGGTCACAGAGAAAAAAAAATGCTACATTCTTGTTCTCTAAGGTGGGTTATGCAACAAATGATTGGTTTGGTCGTATGAGTCATCAGCAAAACTATCTTGGGTAGTAATTGGCTATCTTTAAGAATCTTTATTGCTATTGTTTTCCTCTAGGAAAAGAAACTACATTAAAAAGAAAAAGTAACTCTGAGTTGTGAGCACTAGTTCTGTTTTCTGAAAGGAACTGGAACAAGATCTACAATGTTTTTTTTTTCCTTATCTGTAAGCCAATCTACAAGTGAAATACAATGTGAAATTCCAAGTGTGTACTATGCAGTCGGATGCTAATATCAAATGCATAACAGGTCACTGCAAGCTCAAATATACAGTTTCAACAGTTCATATTTGTACCTATGCTTTACTTCTACGACTTAATCAGAAATAAGAAGGCTCAAAGACAAAAATAACCTGAGACATGGAGTAAATAAAAAGGTCTGGCAAGATTCAGAATAAGATTAGACAGTTACATGGATATTAGGCTTATCTATACTTACATTAGGTAGAATGTAACATTTATAAGGCCTTTAAAAATCCCATTCTGTGAGGAATAAGGCAAATATTAATTGTCAATGCTTGAAAAAAGGTATTTTTTCTGTGTGACTAGATGTTCTATGACTGAGTATTGTGGATAAGCAGGAGATAAAAAGTTTTCTGTTAGGTAAGGACTTTTTGTCCTCTCCTGAACCCATTGGCTTGACAAACTGCAATCCTGATGTTGATATTTTTAAGCGTTTGTATTTGCACCCCTGCCTTTTACACTTTAGTATTTCTCAATAATATTGTATGTCATTTTGTTGTATATGAATTCTAAGATCATAGTCAGAGGATTTGTTTCATTGTTTGGAAAAACCTCTTCTTCCTTGATCCTTCTCTGATTTACCCCAGTTTTAAAAGCTCATTACATAAAGTCCTCACTAATCTGATAGGGCTAAATGGAAAGAAATTTACAGCTTCAGCCTCTCTTAAAGCTAGTTCTTCTGAAAGGCTCCCAATTTCCTAGTGAACAAATTTGTCCCTTGTGCTAATACACATACAATGTGTGGTCACACAGCCTTACAGGACGTTTCTAAACTGTTCAGAAATGAGTGCTGAATTTGTCTTATTTCTGATGCACTTAGAGAACTTATTCGTAGGTGCTAGTTTTAAGTAATTTTGCTCCCTGCTCTTTCTAGTTTTATCTCTATAAATTTGTTCTATTCTTTTGCAGAATTATTCTTAGGCATGTGCCAATTTCGAGTCTTCCTGCAATCTTCTTCTGGTGTAGGAGTCTCTCTTAGTGTTGCTGCCTTTCCCTGATACCAAGCTACTTCAGTGTTGCATTTTGAATAGTCTGGTTTAGATATTAATTGATGTTAATTATACGGCAATGTGTTCCTTAGCTTACGTTCCGTGCCTGAATTTGCTGAAGCCTGTTTTTTGGGAGCCCAGTTTCCTGACAGTTCTTCTCTCACACTTTCTCCTTTTAAAGGAGTGTTCTCTGATATTTTGCAACAACTTGCTCTCAAACTACTTTCCGCACTCAAATCTCAGCCAGCTTCTTCCTATTAGTTGGATTCAGATCTAAAAATACGTCAAGTTTTTGAAACCCTGTCTGACAGCAAAACACCACAACACCACTTGCTCACCATCCTCCCTTCTCTGGATGGGGGAGAGAACTAAAGGGGTAAAGGGAAAAGAGACTTGTGGGTTTAGATAAGAAAAATTTAATAACTAAACTACAATAATATTGAAAATAATGATAGTAATATTTACAAATATGCAAATGAATGATACACAGTGAAACTGCTTACCACCCCAGGACCAAGGCTCAGCCCATTCCCAGCTAACAGTCCTGGAGTAGGGAGACTCCTGAAACTGCAGTCCCAGAATGGAGATAAAACCTGAGCGTCTGAGAGACTGAGAGCTGACCCTGAGAGAGGGGTGTCTCAGAGGGAGACAGCCTGGAGCAAGAGAGAGAACTTCCAGACAGAGTCTCATCTATATACTGGGCATGACATGCGTGCTATGAAACAGTCCATTGGTCTGTTCTCAATCCTAAACCTAAGGTCAAATCCTAGGCTAGCAATTGGGGCTGTGCTCCCTCCCAGCTTCTCTTGCACCTGCAGACACTGGCACAGCAGAGAAGCTGAAAAGTCCTTGACTGTCCTGGCAGCAACTATAAACATCAGTATGTTATCAGCTTTCTCCTCAGCACAATTCCAAAACATAGACTCGCACTAGCTACTGTGAAGAAAGTTAACTCTGTCCCAGCTCAAACTAGGACAAAATAGCTTCTTCACTAGTTTCCTTTCTCTGAAACAAAGAATTGTCCCCACTTTAATTATAGCAATCCTTCCATCTGCTCCATTTAATTTTTTAAATGCATTTGACACAGTCAAAACTATGAAAACAATGAAAAGATCATGGGCAGTTCTAAATTCAAAAGCTGTTTTTCTGCAAGTTAGAGAGGAAAACTGTAGCTACTATACTCTCAGATGTGACAGTCTGCAATATATGTAAATTCAATTTTAAAGAAACCCAAACTACCTCGTTATGTTTTCAAAAGTTATTACAGATAACATTTTTTTCTTGTGGAATATACATACCTACTGCATTCCATATTCTTTTATGACTCTTCTAGGTTTACAAGAACACATTTAACATTCCAGTATAAATAATCTACAGCATGGTGGTGTATGTTGGGTGGTATAATTTGTTTTCATTTATCACTTAATTTTATACCTGAGTGATACATTCAAAATACATTAAAATATCATGTAAGTTTGAAGGAGGAGGTGTATTTCTAGCAAAAACTCACAAGTCTTCTTATTAGGATGTGCATCTTCAGTCTCCCAAAAGAGCCACAATATGGTGAATACCGCTGTAAAGTCAAATAAAGAAATAAAACTTGTTAGTTATCAGGAGAAAAGTGGAGCTGTCTTGCACATTTCTGGTACAGTATAATAGTCACAGTGAGAAAAGATGATAAGTACCTGGCATAACACACCTTGAACTAAAAATAATTGTGTTTCTCTGAAAAGTATAACACATTCTTTATTACTAGTGTATTAAATGTCCTGACCTTTTCTTGTGAGTAAAATATTTTCCCTTTTGTTTTATCCCCAAATTGCTTACAGAGCTTGTCCAAACAGCTCATCTAAGTGAGACTTATATACCCCAAGGACTGCACATGATGAGATGATTTTGCCCTTTGCTCTACAGCTATTCCTTTGCAGTTATTGAGATACTCATCCTCAGTTCTGTGAAAAACAGTTCTATTTTGTTAGATCAAAAACATCCATTTCTCTTATTCAGAACACCGATTTTCCTCAAGATATACTGGGGAAAAAAATCTGGTTCTTCTACACCAGTGTAATTTGTCTCACAACAACAACAACAACAACAAAACAAAACAAAAGAAAACAAAAAAAGTGCGCCCTATACTCTAAGCAAACCATTATGTAGACAAAAAAATTAAGATTAATTTTTTGTCACCACATATAAAGTCATAATTAAAACTTAAGAGAGGAAAGTATTAAAACATATTTGAAGGATTCTAGCAATATGTAGACAATGATTACGCTGTTTTCCACTAAGAAAGTGAAGATGCTCACTACAAATCTTTAGATGCAATCATATGGTTATATTTTCTACCAGTTACATATTACAATAAGAATCCTGTATGAGGATCAGAATTCAAGCATATTTCACTTTTTTATTCTTTTGCTTAGTGGAAAGGATATTACAGAAAACACGTTTCAGAACCAGTATTTTTCAGCTTCCTGGTTGCTTTTGGCTAGATTGGTTATCTGACAAAATTATTTTCCTCAAAGAAAATTTAAAAAATAAAAGATATATTCTGCTGATAGATCATTACAGAAGAACATTCTGAACTCTCTCTACTTATGGTCCAATTATGTATTGTTACATAATTGCACACGGGCTTTCAATTAGTGCTTGCATTATTGTTAGGACTCTGAGTGTTGTTACTTGTTTTGAACATCCTAAATTATCTGTGAGAGTAAATTTGTAATGATCATTCAGAATTTATTGCAGGCACTTAGACTGTGGGCCAATTAATTTATTCCTTTTGTGCAGATGTCTCTTTATAAAGAAATTTTGTACATGGAACTGTGTATTTTTATTTTCATTTATAGGCTTTAAGAGAAAATAGAATACAAAAAAATACTAGGATTTCTGTTTCTCTCTACAAGATACAAAAAAACTCTGCTCTCTATTTCCAGCACATCAATCTGTTTCAAAACAGTGCCTATGTATATTAAGATACTCAAGTTCTTGATCTTCTCAGAGGAAATTGGGGCCTTGCAACAAATCAAAACATCAACACAAATACATGAGAGGAGAGGAGAATAAAGCCCCTACAGCTGTTAAGTATGTTGTTTAATTTGCTCTATTAGGTGCATAAAATTTGTAAGAGCTAAAGCCGAAACAGTGAGCAGTCTCCTTACATGAAAAGCATTACTAATATTGCAATTGTATATAATACAAATCACTAATATTATAGTTGGAGATAATGTCAATAGGAGACCTGACATATGCATAAATAAATGTTCCAGAGGCTTCAATATGAAGGATTTGTCTATTATCAAACTACAAACTCTCGCCTGTATTATATGCTTTTTTCTTTTTTTTTTTTTTTTTTTTTTTAAAGTTTCTTTTCTTTTCCCCCCTTGCTGGCAGCCTGTTTTACTGCATTCAACACACCTGTCTTGCCCAGAAAAGCTGCTCATGGTCTCACTGAAGGATTATTACCATGAGGCCAATAAAATGTGGTCTAAAGCTGTTGATTCTGTCTCTCATTTTTCTGCTGGAACAGTGACTTAGAAAAAAAACTAAGACCCTGCAGGTGACACAGGCGTATGGTGGAGTATGGGGAAAAGAGAGGAAAGAAAAAGAGGTAGGACACTGGAAAAGGGCAGAACAGAGAAAAGAGGTCTAACTTAGTATAAGGGTTCTGCTTCATACTGTCTACGTGTTTTCATGGTCCCCCAACCAGTGTGAAGAATGTAGTGAAGGAATCACAAGCTGAGATAGGCACAGAGAGTATCCAGTTCAGAGTATATATTCAGAGTATATATGTGCTTTTTTTTTTAAATATACATCCACAGCTATTCAAAAGGAGGGTGTAGAGAGTCTGGAATCACACTGTACAGAGATACATAATGAAGGGACAAGAAGCAATGGACATAAGCTGAAAGTTGAGAAATTATGCCCTGTTATAAGGAAGAATGTTTGCCATTCTGTCTGTTGTCAAACAGCAGAAAAGGTGCTCAGAGAGGCTGATATTCAAAACTTGACTGGACATTGCCCTGAGCACCCTACTCTAAAAACCTGCTTCAAACAGTAGGTTGGACTTGTCACATGATCCTGTGACTCTATACATGTTTTGAGTGATTTGAAAGAAACATTTCTGGCATTGAGAATTAGTTTATTAAATCTGGCTTCTATGATTTCCTTCTTCATTGTCCAGAAAAAGATTAAGCTTTGGTACTTTACGGAGCGTTTGGATTTTTCCAAATACAGAGTCTGAAATCAGGGATGGCTTAGCATAAACACCTCACATCCCACATTAATGCTAAACACCTTCACATTATACATCAGTAATTTTGGACCTCTGTGGTGGACAAGCAGGGGGATACCAGAGGTTAAATCTACTAACAAAATGATGGCACAGTCTCCCCACCCACCTTGTTCAAATACTAATTTCCAATATATTTAGGACTATCATACTTCAGGTGGTCAGATTTCTATCTCACACTGGAATATTCAAATAATTTGCATTACTGACACTTCAAATGAAAAATCATACAAGTATGCCAGGTGAACCTTGACGACATTACCTTTGTGGGCCCACCACAATGTTTTTTTTCACATGGTTTACACAACTTTTTAGATCTCTAACGGTATTGACAATTAATTTTGAGCATAGTCATTTAGGTTTCATACAATTTATGGGTGCTTCGATATCTGTAATATCCAGAAAGCTACATTCACTTGATACAATATTAACTTGAAAGTGATAACAGTGGGTCTTGTTCTTCCCATCTATACAGTATACAGACAAGATCAGTTTTCAGTTTTCCTTCCACCTACCTTCTTGTATGAATGTCAAGAGTTTTACTTCCTTTTTGAGTAAGCAAGCTTCGTTACTTAAGCTTTCCCCTAAAGTTCAAAGTAGTCACACGTGCTATGGACTCAAGAATGTAGCACTCAGATTGATATTATTTTGCCAATTTCTTTAATAGCTAAGCATGAAAAAGATTGTGTTAATATCTTTTATTACCAATAGATGGATTAGTACTGCATGAGACTATTTTGGATAGGTTAGAAAACACATGAATGTTAAGTGACTTTTATCAAGTGTTTGCAACTTTCGATAGCACAACTCTCTCACCTTTGTTTATTACTTTAAATAATCAACCATATATGAATAAACAGAAGAGAAAGGGAATTAACATCAATTCATTTTGATGTAGAGACTTTGTCTGGTCTCCAGAACTCTGACATAATACGTATTAGCAAGTGGATTCAAACCCATAAAATCTTTCCTAAGGCTTCTAAAGCTGTACTGCATTCAAAATGAGTGTCAAAAGCTTTTGATTTATGTGAGACTGAGTGCACTTTCAGGGCAGGCTGATACAAGTCCCTGAGACATTATCCTGGGCTCCCCAATAGCACATGTAGACTGTCACCCGCAGGCTTGAAAGTGCCTCTAACAATGCATGCTGCACACTTTCTCCTACTTTTCAGCTTCTCAGCCTATACTCACATTCCTGTTTATCAGCCATATAACCGTCCACAGGTCACGTGTTATCCTTGAATGCGTAATACTTCTGCATCATTATTAACAGGTGTCTTTCATTTCTGATTTTCAGTTTGAGTATTTTGAGCACAAATATGTATTTTGTATAAATTATGGCTACAGCGAGATTAGTATGCTGTAAATTCTGCCTTTTCTACTCCTAAGCAAGGTGTGGAGTAAAAGCACCCATCGTGTCTTTGATATTTTTTATACTGAAGAAGCTATTAGACACATTTAATGTGTCTAACATTCAGTTTTTCAGTGAAAGTCTGGGGTCCTAAGATAATTAAAAAAGCTAGTGAACAAAAGGTAGAAAATATTTTTTGAGAGAATATACATTGATGTAGGTCTTTTTCTTCCTGACTGTTCTGAGTTTCTTGAATTGAAACTTATTATTTTCACTGTTTAGTAATAGTGGTGGTGGTAGTAGTAGTAGTAGCATTTTTATAACAACATGTCCTAAAAATTCAATTTTAATGAAAAACTGAAAAAAAAATAAACAAGGGCAGGCACATAATTGGGAACTTAATTGAATTTCTGTCCTTCCTCATTATACCCAGAAAGTAGAACCTACAGCAATATACCCTTCACATTCATTATAACAACGTAGTCGAAAAAAGAAATCTGTGCTTTTAAATCTGCACTTAAAGAAAGGGAGGGTGACTACTCATTAGCCAGGAGAACTGCTTCACTGGACTCTCAAAAGAATGGCAAGATTTTTTACAATTCTACTCCTGTGAGCAAACAAACCCAGTCACAAGTTATGTCCTCAGTAGATGGCAATTAAACCTCACTTTGATTTCAATAAACTTTCAATAAATTTCAAAATAAATATAATTCTCAGATACTTCATTATGATAGTTCATTTCATCCTATGAAACAGAAGAAACTGGAGATGCTTTCATGACACATTTCTCTGGTTTTATTATTTTTTAATCATAAAGTAAAAGATTTCTTTCTACTTTTCTTCCTGCTTAAGTCCATTAACCTTACTGAATTTACCAGATCTTACTAATTTTAACAGAATAAAATACAGCATCATTTAATTTTCTCTGGTATCCTCCAGGTGTTGCCTAATTTCCTGAAATTTTGATTTAGTGTCTAAATATGAAATCTGATTGACAAACAGATTTATTTAATCCTCACAGTTAAGTATTATTGGGTTAGTAATGTTTCAAGAAACCACTCACATTCAGCTCAAACAGGTTATTGATCACAGCACTAATTAACCAGTAGATAAATGTGTTGCTTGAACCCTGTGCTGTCTAGTCCCCTACTCTATGACCACAAAAATACAGTAAGTCCACAATGCACAATTAGCTATTCAAGTTTATACCCCCTCTGAAGCCTACAGTTCACCAGTTTCCACAGAACTGCATAATTCCCATCTGCTTATCTTTGAAAACAGAAATGCCAATGACTGAAAATATCAATCACATGGGTCTTTGCTGGTAACTGTTTTGCCAGTAACTTCTGGTACTTTAAAAGAAGGATATGGGAAATGTCAGGATGTACAAATCAGTCACAGTTGCTATAAAAGGCATTTCTAGATACACAGGATAATGAGTTCCCAAAAGAATAATCTAGTCTAGAGGTCATAAATTTAGCCAGACCTAAATCTGAATAGCAAATTATCATGGGAATTTGGTTCATTGATTAACACAACCATATAAAATGTTACTGTAAAAAACATGCAAGTTAAAACCAGTATCCAAGTAGTAGTTTAAGATTGCTACTCATAGTTCCTACTGAGAATCAGTGGGTTATTACTTACTTATCCAACATTTATCTGCCAAAATTTCTGAGATATTAACCAACTGAAATCAAACAAAGCTGAGTGGAAAAACCCTAGGGACGTACTCCCAGTTTGGCAGTCCTGTAGTTTGATAGTCATCCAAGACAAAATTTCCTTCACTGAAGCTATGCTTAGGTACAGAGTCAAACACTGAATTGTCTAACAATTAAAAGGTAAGCCTTTACACAGTCAACCTAGAAACCTTTTTACTAGTGTAGACAAGGAAATCTTAAGATGTAACAAACAACCAAACCAAGTAAAAGCCTGACAAAGTACTTAACTACAGTATAAAAAGCCATGACTGTCTTTCTTTTCCTGCCCCAGCATGTTACCCTTTATTTACACACTCTCCTGTGTTTTCCAGTCTGGACTGTATTAAATAGAAAACTTGAAATCAGTTCATATTTTTTAAGTAGTCTTTCTCAACATGTTTAATCTGAAAGGCTGATGGTGTGGTTAATTGTTTTTAACAAACCAGTTGCATTGTCTTTCATTTTCTCTTTTGAAATTGTGTACATATTTTAAACTCAAAAGAAAATTTTTATTTTGCTTATTCTCCACTAATTGCAGTATGTTCTAATTTTAATATATGTTATCATCTTCTGCTTCATTATAGAAGTAGAGTCAGCTCACCCAAGGTGTAGCTGTTGGATTGTAATGCTGATTGCATATCTGATTCACTATTTCATTATCCTGATTAGGTGACGAAATATAAAGCTTGTACTGTGTAATTTCTCCATGTGCTTCTAGGATCAACAGCTTAAAAAAAAAGCAATCCAAGAATTCTATTTTTTTGTAAGGTAACATAACCTAAAGGTTAGGTCATTAATTACATTTTCTAAAACACACCTTAAAAAAATGCCTCAAGGTATTCCAAATAAATCCAGGCATACTGATTCCAGTGGCAAATTAGTATTAATAATTAAAATATCTCCTACATAAGGCATTCATTGAATTAAAACAAATGAATAAAAATAAAATTATAAATTAAAAAGTTTCTGCTCTGGGAGATGTTTTAGAAACACAAACCAGTTATATAATAGTTACATACTTTAGCAAGAACAGACAGAACAGAGTACTTCTTTTGGTTTCAGCAATACGTCTGTGAGGAACTGCAGTTGAAAATATCAGAAATATCAGTAGTATAATAACACGAAAGTGTAAGGGTTTAATTTTAGAATAACTATTTCTATCAAATGAGCTAGTTCACTCACTGTGTATTGCAGTCATAACAAAATCTGGCCCCAAATGCTTTTGAAGAAACACATCCCTTTCTTGATCAAAACTGGCCTTTAAACCAGTAACGTTTCAGATGATTGTATAATTGAAAAGGGACACTCGTTCACATGTTTTGATTGACTGAAGCTTTTACAGGCTTACCAGAAATAATTAATAGTAGATTGTTTTGAATATTGCCCTCAGATGCATGAGAAAGATAGCTGCATGAGAATCTTTACACAAGACACTCCTTCCTGACAGTTTATCTGTAATATAGTGATGGTGGTATTCCTCAGTTCATGATTAATTTTAATCTAATATTAAGTATGTAAAATGGAATTACATAATTGAGCTTTGAAGGACCTGAATCAAAATTCCTTTAAGTTGATTCAGGATCAGACTGAAAACAAATGATACAAAAAAGAATTTGGATGCTAAAGAATTTAAGTGGAATTGAATATTTATGTGGACAGTGATGACAGTGGAAATCTAATGTTCAGTTTCAAGCTAAGAAAAGGTTTTCTTTTCCATTCAATCACTGTCTAATAAAAATGCAAGAACAATTCCTGAAGCACAGAAGAAACATCTTCAGCTGCTGAACAGCTATTTAATACAGTAGTGTAACAGTTGTCAGTACATATGAATTACTGTGAATCATTTGGAAGAAGCTTAGTTTAGCGATAAGTTCTTTATGCTAAAAACTACTTTTCAGAACAATGGAAAACCATTGTTTGAAGAACACTGTAGCAGTTGTTAATCAAATCCCAAGGTCTGGCAAATCTTGGTTCCTTTTATTGCGTTTGCATTGAAAATAAAATTCTTCTGTTACCAGACAAAATCCTGGAAAGCAGGATGGGTAACAGGCTGGTATTGTTGGAATGGTGTCAACAATTGAACTTTCTTTGTCAGTCCCAATTAAAGAATATGAAGCAAAAATAACAGGTGACCTTAATAATATTTTAGATAGTAAAAATATTCACCCCATCATGTTTAAAAATTTAAAAGAAAGGCAGATAGTTGAATTAATCCCTTTCCAAGGTACATACCCATAGTAAATAAAATGGCATAGCTTCCTCTGGCCTGGAGGTATTTTTTCTCCCAAACGACTCCAGATTGAATCTAGATCTGTAGGTTAAACTATACTCTGGTGTTTTAATGGTTAAATTTAGCTTACATGAAATCCTGTGCTTGTTTTGTGGAGCTGTGTTTTGACATTTTTCCCATGAAAGTGCTATGAAGTTCAGACTATACATCTATGCTAAAGAGGTATCTGTCTGGTCCAAACCTTTGTCTAGTCTAAAATCTTATCACTGTTCATGGTTGTTTAACAGATCATTAAGAAGGACCCTTCTTCTGCTGTACCTTCCTATCCTCTGTCAAATAACAGACTATGAATGTTGTCTTCTGAAAGTTGCTGCTAGCTCATCGTGGGTGTGCCTATTTATACTTTGAGAGCTAACATTATCAAAGAGCTCCAAGATATAGTTAGCATACTGTGAAATAAAATGGTCGGGTGGGGTTTGTCTTGTTTTGCTTTGTTTTTATAAAATATGCTGTTACATCATTTCATTAGGTGCTATTTTTTTACAGAATGAGAAGTTTCTTCCTTTTACCTTTTTAGTAAAATTTGTCATTATATTGTCTTTTTCATGCCACCGTTCCATGACATCTTTTCTAAGCTAAAGAGTTCTTTTCATGTAAAGATGATGTTGCACATGTCTGATCATCCTACTTCTTTATTCTGAATCTTAAAACACGGTCTTCCAATGGTATAATTATAACTGCATATCAAATTCAAAATACAGGAATATTATGTCATACTGATGTTCTTTACTCTTTATTTCTTCCATACTCATTCTCAGAATTCTGTTTTTCCTTTTGCTTTCTTCTAATCAGGAAGGTGATCTTTTCAGAAAAAATACTTGCAACTACATTTTTATGTCTTTCCTGAGTACATATAACTTCTTTAGAGCCTGTCATTCTTTCTCAATACTTAACATTTTTCTTATCTAGCAGTCAAAAGGCAAATAGAATGTATTACTTCTGCAAGTATCAACTTTGAATTCTGCCTGGCACTTTATCTCTCAGATACATTGCATTATCAAATCTTATTCTTCACATTTAGCTTTTCCATAATAACTTCCTATCATCAGCAAACTTTTTACCTCACTTTCCATACTTCTCTAAATCGATGTGTTAAAAAGCTCTCCTCATACCAGAGATTCCTGCAAAACCATTCCTTTGTACAAGCTACTTGTTGATTCTTACTTCATCTCTCTTACCATTTAATAGATTACTAATACACAAAGGAGTTTTAAGAATATAAAAACATCTTTTCGAGAACTCCAATCAATTGTGAAGCAATTTTTTGTTTTTGTAAACACTGTGTTGTTTCTTCCCAAATAAGATTTCTCTTTTATGCTCTTTTCAAAATAGTTTCTTCCAGTTCTTCTGGGACAAACATCTGATTTATTAGATTGTAGTTCCTTGCACCTACCCTGGACTCCTTCTAAAAAAAAATATAAAACAAAACAGCAAACCCAAAAAACCCAAACTATAAAACCCAGTTACCAACGACTTTCTACTCTCCACTGAGTGGGAGGTATTAAAAAAGAGTAGACACTATAATTAATTGTTCAGCATATTGCAAAGTAAACACAATTTTTGACATTATTAGTTGTAGTAGGTGACCTCACAAGACATTGTAGTGAGGAAACAGTGATTTCAAGCAGAATCTAGTCAGAGTTTAACCACACACACTGGCTCTAAAGAGCCGTATGTTGGCATGAGTGACTGCTATATAACCTGAGCACATCTCGTGATATTTTATTATTCGTCTTATTTTTTCTAACTAAAGTTTATGATTTTTTCAATTGTTATCATTGTATAGAAGGAAGGTTTTCTGCAAGCTTCCTTGCTTCTAATGACCTCCCTTACCCTTGTCATATTCCTTCTGGACTTTCTCAAGTCTTTGTTTGATAGGTGATGTGTATTCTTCAGAACAACCAGGACAATGTCTTTAAATGGTCTCCACTGCGCCTGCAGAGATTTTACTCTTTTAGCTGTTTGTCTTTTGGACTTTGAAAAACAAAATTCACATGTAGCTCTCCTTTTTTACAGTTTCTTTTGCCTTTTATACCATGACAGTTTAGTTTTTTCAAGTGCCTTCAGAAAAAGTCTTTTCCAAAAAGAACTCTGTATCATCTGAACCCACACAAATCATATTTATCCATATGTTTGTTAGTTACAGTCTTTATTGTGTTTCCTGTCAATTTGTCTGGTACAAAGGTCAAATTTACTTGGCTTCAGTTCTTAATATCACCTTAGAAACATGATAACAATTCTTCCCCCTTCAGAACTACATTTTTACAGATTATTTCTGTTTGGGTCAGTATTCAATGCAGTCTTCAAAAAGTAATCAATCCATCTCATCTATTCCTGTTGGCTCATACTCTGAACTCTAAACTGGACAGCCAGTCCCCAGCCTGTACCATTGCAAGGGGTTAGTCTGCTCAAGTGAAGTACTTGGCAGTTCCCTTTCTGTGTTTCATGGTGTTGCTGTTCATCCTTTCTTCTAGCCTGTTAAGGTCACTCTGGATGGCAGACCTACCCTTGATTGTAACACATTTCTCCTAATACTAACTTTCAGAGAGGAATGCTTTTGACTTAGAGGAGTAACAGAAACCTTGCCATCCACATTATCAAATTAGCTTTTTCTCATAGTAACTGGAATTATTTCTGTAGGTGAGAGTTTTGCAGTGTTTCCACAATCTAGGATGGGAGCAGCTATTAATACTGCAGTTCCATATAATGTGCTTTTGGTCATTTAAAAATTACTTTAAAAGCTGGTCATAAGAACAGATATAATTACATCTCAGATTTTCTTAACAGTAGACTGACACCTACACTAAATCATATGATAGGTTTATAAATCATGTATTTGTAGAAGTAATTTCACTGATTTGTAAGTTAAGAATATGAATTATAACTATGTTACTGATTTTTAAATTGTTTGATGGTTTCCATAAATCATACAACCCAGTTGTGAAAGTTGTTGGGTGTGGTTACTAATGGTGTTACATTTTTTTCAGATATGATGCAACTGTCTTTTGGTTTACGTAATAGATATTATATAATGACATGTTTTATTATTACTTAATATGCTTACTTTCCCCCAAGTCATTACACTATTCTTCTTTAACCCAGAGTTTTGTACTATGAAATATGATTTGTTGCTCCATTCGCCAAGCTAGTTGTTTTCATATCTCTAACTGGATTTGTAACTAATACATTTTTCTAACTCCAAGCCCTAGATATAAGCAGAGAAAAAGAATCACATAAAGAAGTTAAGCAAACATTAACTAAAATAAGTTAAGGAATCTTAACATTTTATTATTTTTTTCTGTCTGTAATTAATGTTAAGTTGTAACTGCTTTGTTTACCTGTCAACTCTACATTGCACATTTTATTTTTCTTGTTTTTTGTTTTTTGGGGTTTTTTTACCTCTAGATATTTTGAAGGTAACCTGACATTATTACTTGCCTGGATATCAGTCAATTACTGACCAGTCAGCTGAAGCTGGTCTAGACTCTTTATTCTGTCAAACAATTTATTAAATAGTGGTCACTGTCTTGGTGATCAAAATGTATTCTGTTATTTCAGCACTACATTTTAAGGTTTTTAACTGTAAGCAAAGTGCTTAAAGTAATGTATTTCCATTCCTTATCAATATTTCAGCTTAATTTATCCATAGATTTTGTGCATGTGTGCAAGCGCATATAGGTATTTGAAAAGTTTTCTTGTTTACTTTTAAAAGAAAATAGATAAACCTTTGAACATCATGAGATAAATTTTTTAAGCAAAATATGCAAACTTGGAACTGTTTGCACACTATGGACTTTGAAGATTTCATTAATTTGAGTTGTTCAGTTAAGCAAATGAACCTCCAAATATTTATGTATTTTAGAATCCACTGTAAGATTTGTAATTTTTTGAAGCTGAAACAATTTTGGCCTTTTTAAAATCAGTATTCAAGTGCATTTATGTAGAACTGGTAGTGTTGTCTCTGACACTGTCCTTCATTTTGCTTGAACTCAGTGCCAACAAACGTGACATGTAGGCAAATGTTTAAAAGGCAAACATCATTTGTAAGTAAATGAACCTAAATCTACACAGAATTGTAGGGTTTTTTAAAAAATCTTATAGAGGTCTTTTATGTTATTTTGAAATATAAAGATAATGAAGCATACTTTAGCTTAATCGTTAATTTAAATATACTTATACAAGCCTTTCAGAGTGTGCAAAAAGCACAAAAATAGTCGTATAACAAAAAACTAAAAGATTCTAAAAATATACTTAGTGTGTAAATTTCCACCAAAATATTCCATGCAAATGTAAAATACAGTTTTATGCCAACTACATTGTTCACATCTTCAAAAAGTTTCTGCTTTATATAGAATTATTAACTTTTTTCATCAGTGTAAGGATTTTCCAGTAACTGTTCTCCAATTTCTAGGAGTATAAATAAGTAATCTCATAGCTATATTAACAATGAAAAAAACCAGATTTCCCAACCTACCTTACTTTCTTACATAAACATTAAAACAGTGGTTTAGATTAAGCAAACACCGTTAGTGTGTATTTTTCAATTTATTTAAACAACCACCCACAACCTAATGTTTTATAACTGAAAATTCAAAGTTATATAAAAATAAATGTTCGATACAATAAAAAATAGTACATACAGTTCAGTAAACACAACTTCACTCTTACTAGTAAAAGGCCACAGGCTTTGCATTGACCTGACAGTGCAGGGTCTCAAGACATGTCTGAGTTTGCCTACACTTGATGTGGTTTTTACCTGTTTTAGCAATTGTCTAGTGGCCAGTTGACTCTTGCCCAGCCTGGGTTAGTTTAAGCTCCATGACTGCAAGATACAGGAAAGGTCTCAAAAACTCTGGCAGTCACTGTGTGAGAAACTGTGTTAACAGATGCAGGGAGAGAACCTGCAAATTTTCAACTTTAGCTAAAAACCACTGAGAAGGACGCAGACTGTGAGAAGAAAGCATTTCAAATTAAACCAAAGAGGATTCCAGACTGGAATAAGGGAGGAACACCTCCCACCATGAACATCACAAGCCACCAGTCACAGACCTCAGTATAGATGCCGAACGTCAGGAACACCTGTGCCCCCGTCTTTTTGAGGAATGAAAGTCCACCTTTGGACCCTAAGGAGCCCATAAAGGGTGAAGACAACACCAGAGAGGAGGGGCAGATACTGGGCTTTTTTCCTGTGTGTCAATTTCAGCTGTATGATCAGTTATTTTTATGTTAATGGGGGTGATTTGGACTATCAGACTGCTAAAACATCAATTGAACTAACAATAAATCTTTGCTCCCGGATGTTTATGGTGTGTTTCCTTTTGCCCATGACATGATTTGGCATGTAACATATACAGTCACACTATAATCACTCACAGTCTTCATACTGTACATACATGCACTTTCTTCACCAGGTGGGAGACATCACGTTCTCACAATTACAAGGCTCCAACACACTGAGCTCTGCTGGGATCATCTGCTACATCTGGGGGAGTTCCTGGTATTTTGGTGAAATTCCACAGAAGTAAAGACACCAGTGGCCCTTTTTATTTAAGAGCAGAAGATTTTACACCCTCATGTATGCAGCAATTTAGAATGTTAGCTAACGAAATAATATTTTTTAAAAAAATAATGTATGTTTACATACATAATTGATTAAAAATATACTTATTCACTCTAAAAATGTTGATGATATATTCATCCATCATCATTAAATGCAAAACTCTAATATTCGTATTTGAAATAACAATATTTTCCACCTGTGAGATATTTCTTTTGCTGTGGACCCCAGAACCGGACACAATACTCCAGGTGGAGTCTCATGAGAGCAGAGCAGGAGGGGAGAATCACCCCCACTCAACCCACTGGCCATGCTTCTTTTTAACCACTAACTCAAGATTTCAGTAACCTCACTCAAATGGTTTTGTTGGCAATTCTCTCTCCTTCCTACAGCTCATCAGTGAGAGAGTGTTCCTGAGAAATTCAGACAAAGGATTCAATTCCTCGCTCTGTTTCAGGGCTTACACACCCACATTTTCCAGCTTTCAAAACCAAGGTTAAGTTTCTTGTGTACTGCTTCTTTTCCCAAGCAGCTCATCAAAGGTAAAAGTTAGTAATTCCGGGAGGGTTAAAGGCAGGAAAAAGAAAATCAAAATGTGACCATTTTGGGAGGGAGGTATTCAGATGTGAAAGTTGGAATCTTGGTTTTCTGGTTTAGTTTTAAGGACTGTTGACAGATGCTTTCCAATTATTTGATCATGTAAAACTTATAACCATGGCAGGTAGTAGAATTTCTAAGACAACACTCTCTTTTCTTAGCACTGTTTCTCACCAGTTTGCAGACTGTCAGTCCCAGACTAAGTCTACAGAAGTCTAAGTATGGCTCTCATAAAATCCACTCAAATATATTTTTTAATATATTTTGCCAGGAAACACAGATTACAGGAGATTCCCCAAGACCCTTCTTGAGGTGATTTCATTCAACTAATGAATGGCACTCTGCCTAGTAAATTTTAACAGCACGATAATCTTGAAAGCCACATCTATTACCTTTTTAGGTGTGAAAGTCTTCAATGCATAAGCATTTTCCTGACTCTGTTTTGAAAATCTGGCACTGACATAATTCCAATAGCTCAATCTGATCAGTGATCAAAGGACACCCTGATATTGACTGAAAAGTATGAGTACTAAAGAAACATAATTCAGGAGTATTTTAGGGCATGAGAAGTCTCTTAGGTTTTCTGCTCTAGGGAAAAAAAGGAAGGTAAAGGTCCAGTGAATTTCTATGTGTATTGCATTGTCAAACCAAAACATTGTCCCCAAAGCAACAGAGTTCAAACAGTAATATTATCTAGATTTATATTACATAAGGGATGGATATGGTGATTTGTAGAAGACTCTATTACAAACAAAATATTTCTTTCTCTGGTAATGGACCTGACCTTGCAGTCAGAATAGTGAGAAAATTTATTGATGAACTGAACTGTTATTTTCTTTATGTAAGTGCTCTGAGGTAATACACCAGACTTTCATGGAAAATAAAACTATAGTTATATTAGTAATTGTATTATCTCAAATAGTTTCTTTCATTCCTGGCAATTCATACTGTTGAAATAACACACTAGTTTGTTTTCTATTTACACAAGCTGCCCCCATATACACACTGGTATCATAATCCTAGACAATTCTAATACCTAGGTTGCATGCTGATCCTTTCATTTTCAAATCGTGCAAGTAGTTTTTAATTTTTTTGCAAAATGCCAGGTTAAATATTACTGTCTTCTTCTGAATGCTGAGGAAAATTAAGAGAAGAGAAAGTTGACTTAAGGCCATTATGTGTCAAGAAATGACTAATTTTAAAAATGTCTTATTGTTTAAGCCTGCCATTCCAAAATTTTTGACTATAGCCTGGAGGCATATCTATAGCACAGTAGCAAATGATGTACATGTGTCCAAATCAGACAGCAACCTGGCCATACTCGTGTTCAAGGACAAGGGAGAAATGCCGTGTTCACAAGCAGTGAAGATGCATCAGTACAGTGGGGCAACCAAGGTGAAGTATATTTTGCTTCCAGCACTACCTTAAACCAGGTCAGTGTTTTTCTGCATCTTGCTCAGCAGAGGTGTGATCTGAAATGTCAGTGTTGAAGATAATGAGGAGTTAAGCTCCTTTTTTTTTCTTTTTTTCTTTTTTTTTTTTTTTTTAAGTTCCATATTAGGTATTTTCAACAGGTTTTTTTTTGTTTTTTGTTTCCCCCCCCCCCTTGGATTCCTTAGATTTTTAAGATTGCTAAAGTTAAGTACTTTTAAGAACTATATTTTTTTTATTATTGTATGTCTCTCTATACATTACACTATGTCTCGTACTATGCTTTTGGCTTTATCTAAACTGAGGGATGTTTGAGACTCTCTCGGTTCCATGTGGTTACTGCCCTGGCAACACTCAGAGAATGACTCAAATGCTTACAATTTGTCCCTGCCTCACCAAATGTCCTGATTTCCACTGCTAGGCATCACACTCCAGTAATCTTCCAGCCTGGATAAATGTAGATGCTGGATTACAAAGCAAATTATGGACAGTAACTGACCCACAGATCTGGGCCAGTTTCATAACAACTGAACTGATAGCCTTCAAAAATGGTTGCAAATTTGAACTCTTCTATAGCCTCACTGTTTAAAAATTATTTGTGTTTTTTATACTCTTAACGGTTAAAAGATTATTTTGAGATGTTGTCACACAGCACCAAGGCAGAGAGATAAATGGATTTGTAATAAAATATCTCCTCTTTGACTTGCTTAACTTCCACTGCCCTTACATGTAAGATTCAATGCAAATTTGTCATGGCTGCTTTCAGAGTTTGACGTGGCTTAAAGGCACATCTTTATAGAATCATAAAATCATAGAATCGTAGAACGGTTTGTGTTGGAAGGGACCTTTAAAGATCGTTTAGTTCCAACCCCCCTGCCATGGAGAGGGACATCTTTCACTAGATCAGGTTGCTCAAAGCCACATCCAATCTGTAACCAATATAGATAGCAAGTGTTTCACTGAATCAGATTGATGTATCATTGTGTTATTATGCCATATGGAGTATGAAGGTTTGAAGACCATGCAATAAAACTTTATGTTTTAATGTGTCTTTTTAACAACTGTAAAAAAAAAGTTTCTGAAAACATAAAAAAGACTCAGAGAGAATTAATATGGATTAAAAAGTGCTCAAAATGCTCAAAAATATAAAAACAATACTTTTAGCATGCTAAGTATATTGATCATTTTATATCTTGATCTAGTCTATGAAAACCACAACCTAATTTAATGAGTATAAACTCTAAACAATATTTCATAAGCATTACTTCATCATACATGTATGGTTTTACAGACATTATTGATAACCCTTTTTAACTCTGAAAAATCTTCCATGTACTTTAGAGTTATTATTAGCTAGTTAATTATTATTGTTGGGGCGGCAAATAGCTCCAGTTATTATTAGGACACCCTTACTCATAGTGACATGAAAATAGGGGGGGGAAAAAAAATCATTGAAATATTTTCTGAACAAAACCACATATAGGTAAGGTCAGGACATAAGGTGATAATCTGCTGGAAAAGTGACCTCAGATGATTACATACATTATTAACTTCTTGCGTTTGTTTGTAAAAATTTTGGTAAAGAATTACAGTAATCGAAAGAAGAAACACTGTTTTCTTTTATATCCTATGGGATGACTAAAAAAACCTAAATATTATTTTCCAAACTTCTGTTTTTGAAGGTTTGTTTGTTTATTTTTTAAGGATAAAAAAATCCCATCCAATTAAAAGCAATGGCAATAACTGAAATGTTTCCAAGATGTGTAAAATTTGCAAGCAATAATTTTTGCCTTTATAAATCCTATTACTTTCAGGTGATGTGCAAAACTGAATCAAAGCACCCCTTCTGCTGGATTACAGACAAAGTTCCCAGTATCTTCTTCACAGTGAATGCAAGTCACTGTGGCTTCCAAGATATTAGAAAGTTGGAATTTTTTAAGAGAGGTGTTTTGGAATCTTTTGCATCTTTTTTACATACAGCTACAGCAAGCTTAACCTCACTGTGGTTTGTTTGTTTGTTTGTTTTTCTAGACATATGTCCTCTTCGTTAGGCTTGTAAACAAAACACAAATGTTATAGGAACATTGCAAGTGTAGAAAAGCTTTCCACAGGAAAATAATGAGACTCTCATTCCTACCAACTTGAGAAGCAATTCTATGAAAAATGAGGTGAGTCCATCACATCTAGGCCACAGCTGCTTATGACTAAACACAATTATAATACAATTGCTGTGAAAACCTCAAGGTGAAGTCGATACTTTGAACTTCTAACCTGATTTTCAGCATAATGAATTTCATCAGTCTTTAAGGCAGAGAGGAAGTTACCACCACATTGGTAGGTATTCATTTAAGTCCTTCATTACATTAGAATTTCAGATCACTGAAGATTCATTCTTAAAGGGCAAATATCTGTGTATTACATATGTATAAATGTGTTTTATTCTCCTTTCACTAAAGTGAATGGCAAAACTTCCATTGACCTCAGTTACAGAGCATTCTTATTTGCAAGTTTGCTAGGAGTAAACTATGTCTCGAAACAAGGTCTCCTTCAGGTGTGTGATAGTTTTACCCTTGGCTGGAAGCCAAACTCCACAGCTGCTCTCTCACCTTTCCGCATCCCAGGGATAGGGGAGAGAATTAAAGGGGTAAAGGGAAAAAGGACTCTTGGATTTAGATAAGAGCAACAAAATAACTAAACTACAATAATATTGAAAATAATAGTAACGATGATAATATATGCAAATATATCAATGAGCGAACCACAGTGATACTGCTCACCACCCCAGGACCAAGGCTCATCCCATTCCCAGCTAACAATCCCGGATCAGGAAGAGTCCTGAAATTGCACGCCTGGAACGGAGATAAGAATCTGAGCATCTGAGACCGAGAGCTGACTGAGGGAGTAAGACAACCCTGGGAGTGGGACTACCCAGAGCAAGATGACCCAGAGCAAGGAAGATGACCTGGAGCAAAAGGGAGAAAGCAACTTCCGGATAGAGACTCACCTATATACTGGGCATGACATGAAATATGTCATTTGCCAGTTTGGGTCTCAATCCTAAACCTGAGATCGAATCATAGGCTAGTAATTGGAGCTGTGCTCCCTGCCACAGTTTCTCCTGCCCCTGCAGACACTGGCACAGTAGAGAAACTGAAAAGTCCTTGGCTGTCCTGGCAGCAGCTGTAAGCATCAGTATGTTATCAGCTTTCTTCTTAGCACAAATCCAAAACACAGCCTCTTGATAGCTACTGTGAAGAAGGTTAACCCTGTCTCAGCTCAGCTAAAAGCAGGACAAGGTGTCTCATTGAACAGAATCAACAGAAAATGACAACAAATTAAATGACATTTTCAGGACTATTAAGTGATTTCTTTCTGGACAGAACATTTTAAAAACAAATAATTTTCAAATATTCCTTCCTCCAACCTTTGAAACTGAGTCTTTGAGGCATCTTCAAGTGGGCACCCCACATTTATGTTAACTAAATGAGGTGGGCCCATCTGATAGTAGTCAAAACATTCAGTTATCAGTGTAACTACAAGACACCTCACTAAGGACATGAAGGTATCTGGAACTGAGCCACATGTATTTTCATTGGCATGATTGACTTTGAATATGCTAAGAGACATTAGCCTTGATACTGAAAAGCATTTTTGCACATATTTACCTTTGAGCTTTCAGGACATAGCAGAGAACTGTATGGCCCCGCTCTTATGCATGAAGGTTACATGTATAATGAGCTTAAACTGGGGAAATATATCATCATGAATGTCTTAAATGAGAATATAAAATCAAGCCAAAAAGCTTTGAAATCAAGCGTATGAACTAGAAGCAGTGGAATGCATCTGGCTATATAACGTTTTGCATAAACTGAATGCAAATGAAGACAGAAGGAACTGAGGCAATAAAATAAAACAGGCAAAATAATCTAGACAGGAGAATATTTAATGAAAATCCAAGCTTTTTGACCAGGCTAGGATATATGAGTGTCTTCATTCTAACAAAAAAAAAAAAATTACAAAATTGTCTGTGTCATTAAACATAATATAGGAAATCAGATAAAGCTGAAGAGGTTGACTCCTATCCTCAATCTCCTAAAGAAACACTGTTATCAGGATCACTGTTTGTGAAGTATATATGACCCTAAAAACTTCTGGGAGAAGATCAGGGGAGAAGGATCAATCTAAATTTTTCTTCTCTTCAATGTATCTTTAAATACTGGAATAAAATTTT
The DNA here is from genome assembly GCF_000699245.1 of Pterocles gutturalis. Taxonomy (NCBI): domain Eukaryota; kingdom Metazoa; phylum Chordata; class Aves; order Pterocliformes; family Pteroclidae; genus Pterocles; species Pterocles gutturalis. The sequence goes on from NW_010117869.1 coordinate 39,853, forward strand.
GGACAATTGAACTTTCATTTAGTTTGCAGTCCCAAAAAATACAGATGTATACATAATGATATTTGCCAGAAAATCAAAACATTTTGCTTTAATTTTTGCTTCTCAGAGAGTAATACATCACAAAGATGAATGAGGAAATAACTGGTTTAAATCAATGGCATTGCAGTCATGCTTGCTAAAACTGTTTTTCTGTTCTCACAGAACTAATCCTTTGAGTAATGCATTCTGAAAAGAATAGAATAAGTATTCCAGATCAGTGTTATTTTAAGGTGCAGGACAAGAAGATATTTCCATGGATTTATACTGCGACAGCAATAATGGTGATTTGGAAATCACCTTTGTTCTTGGAGATGTAAATTAAACCACATTCTTACTCATATTGTACTGAGGTTATAAAATTCATTTGAGCAGAAAAAATAATTAATGTCAAACAAAATAAAAAATCATAAATTCAGTGGAACAATCTGACAACACATTGTTCTGATATGAGAAGCTTACTCCAACCATTTGACCTCAAAGAGAATTGATGAGAAATCACAAAGAGAAATGGGTGAGATTGGTTGATGGAAACTACTGATCCAGAGGCACACAAACTTTTCAAGAACTCATTGACAGTTTGTCTTTAAAAGAAAATAAAAGTAAGTTTAAATGGTTGGTATATTTTTCTGCTCAGATGTATTAATTTTTACAAATTTATAAGCTCTTTCAATAAGATAAAAATTTAGTTCCTTAGTCCCAGAATGAGGAGAAAAGGTGTTTCTCTATGATTGCTCCTCTGTGCCAGTGACTGGATTAGACAGCTTTAGGCTCAGTCCCTTGATATTGTTGGACAGTAAAGCTACTGTGAAAGTGAAAACAAGCTTCTGGCTGTGACAGATGAACACCATCAGATCTTATTGCAGCATTTTAAGATGTTATGAACCCTGAGTTTCTGTCCTCCCTTTCTGACAGAGGTCAGTGCCCTTGCAGTGCAGTCAGAAGAAAGAAACAAGTGTCGTCTGGTCCCCGTGTCCAGTGTGTTAGATCACGTACACTCTCCATCAGCAGCTGAAGCTAGGAAGTCAGGATCTGTGCTGCTGGGACCATGTTCATTTTTATTGACTGCTGAAGGGAAAGTGTAACAAAGCGCTACCTGAAATGTTTGTACCAGAAATTGTAGTTTATCTGTGAAAATCTTCATCATGGTGCAGCTAAGAAATGGGATTACATTGTCAAGTTTCACTGAATTTAAATCTTTGAGGGGTATGGCATGCTTTTTATTCAGACAGGCACACTGAGTTCACTAAAATTATGGAATTACTTCTGAGATTTCACACTACATGAAAGGTTTGTTTCCTTCAGAAATGGTTATTTTACTCCGTGTGTGAGTATCCTATTCAGGTTATGTCATGTTTTAAGCTCAGCCAGTATAAGCACCACACAGCTGCTTGCTCACTCCTTGCCCTGCCCCCATTTCCAAGAGTGGGATGGGGAGAGAATCAGAAGGGTAACAGTGAGAAAACTCATGGCTTCAGATAAAGGCATGGTAAAACAAAAGCCGCGTGCACAAGCAAAGCAAAACAAGGAATTCATTCTTTACTTCCCTTCAGCAGGCGGGTGTGCAGCCGTCTCCAGGAAAGAAGGGCTCCATCACACGTAATGGTGACTTGGCAAGACAAGATGCCATTATTTTCAGTGTCCCACCTTCCTCTTTCTTTCCCCAGCTTTTATTCCTAAGCATGCTGTCATATGGTATGGTCAGCTGTCTCAGCTGTGTCCCCTTCCAACCAAGTACTTGTGCACCCCAGCATGCTTGCTGGTGAGGTGGTGTGAGAAGCAGAAAAGGCCTTGATAGTGTGTAAACACTGCTCAGCAATAAGGAAAAAAATCCTGTATTATCAACACTGTTTTCAGCACAAATCCAAAACATAGTCTCATACTGGCTACTGTGAAGAAAATTAACTCTATCCCAGCCAAAACCAGCATGGGTTAAATACCACTACCTCATCAGTCTGCTACTAAGTTTCAAAATGTTCCTACATGTTTTCTTGAAATGTACACAAATAGAGGGATTCCCTCTTTTTTAATTGTAAAATATATATGAGGAAACTTCCAAGAATGTGTATTTTCTTTTGTTACAGTTCAATTATTTTACTTTGAATGGTAAAGGGATAAAAATCAAGTTTCTAATAACAAATTGTGCTTGCAAAGGGATGGATTTCAGAGAGTCTTCACCACTTTTCTATTATTAAATGAAAACATTTTCTAGTGTGTGTAAAGCAATTTAGGTAACCAGCAATAAAAGTGATAGATACAGTGAAAAGGTGCAGATTTAAAAACAAAACAAAAAAAAAACAAAACAAAAAAAACACAAACAAAAACTCCTGCAACTTTAAATTACACTGAATTAAATTCAGATTGCATAGTGCTTTCAACTAGAAAGAGTATTGAACAACAACCTGCAGCCAGTTAAAATTTTTTCTAGCACAAATGAAATTTCATTGGAAAACACAAAATTTTGAAGCCCTCAGTCTTTTGCTTAAAATAAAGTACTCTGATTCACTAAGTTTTGCTGAACAGCAGGAAGCAGATAAAGACCAGGAGTCCTGGTGGGTTGTCACCTGCCACTCTGATTTTCTGGCTGGTTGGCAAGGTGGCTCCTGGAGGGCCCTGGAAGCTTGGGCTGACCAGCCAGGAATCCCCACCAATGGATGGGCTTGTGCTGTTCCACACACTTGCTCCATTCATTTGCAGCAAGTTGCAGGTTAGGGCCATCTCTTATTCCATCTTTTCTAGATTCTCTGTTATTGTTCTGGTAGAGTTATATTAGTTTGGTTTCTGGAAATACATATCAGGGGAAATTAAAAATCTTCCACAGTACAGCTAGGAGGTTTTTACTTTTTTTTTTTTTTTTTTTAATTCAAAATGCATCTGAATGTATGTAGAAGATACATTTATAAACCTTCTGATAGAAGATTGTGACTCTCTCCTCTCCTCTTCTTTCCTCTCCTCTCTTCCCCTCTCCTCTTCTCTCCCTCCTCCCTTCTCCTTTTTTTATTTTACAGGGTAAAAGCTGAATTTATACAGCTGTGGTGAATATTCAGATAATTACTTCTCACCACTAGGAAGAGGAAATACCATGTTGCTTTTCAGAACAGTTTAGAATTTCAGTCTGCTGTTTCGTGATATTCAGATATGGTGTTGCACATTTAGGGCAGATATTTTTGTGCAAAGACTTTTATTTATCCCTTTCCAAAGACACAATCATAAGTCAAATTTCCTTCTATTTCATTATATTACCTTATTTGAAAACAACACCGACAAAGCACCTAAACATCCTTCCTTCTCTTAGAGAATTAATATTTTTATTTTGACATGCCTCAAAGTGGGAAACCACTTCAATGTGGGATTCAGCCAATTTTTGCTAACGCATTGACATCAGCTGCACAAAACTGCCTTTTACTGGCCTCTCTGGCCAAATGTTAGCTTGGCATGTTTCACAAAAAGAAGGAGGGGCAGGTATAGCTTCAGCAAGATTCTGTCCTGAGGTCTGATACCCTAAAACAATTTTACAGGTCACAATTAATTGAGTTTTGTTTGATGTGATCAAACACAGGACAAGAAAACCTTGACCTATATCTTTGATATTTATTAACATAAGAATGATAAAAGACAGGGATGGAATCCTAAGGGCTTGACAGATCCATTACTCCTGCCAAAGGGTCTTTACACCACCTGGTCTATCCTATGGACAGACAGGATGATATGGCAAGGAGTAACGCTCAGCTTCAGAAGCAGAAAGTTTTTTCCATCTATCCTTGCACACAACCCTTTTGCAAGCAGAAGTCAAAATCTGATGCAAAAGCTGTTTTTTTGAGCCAAATAATATTTAACAAATCACGTTTAATGCTCTAGAAGACAGTCACTTACATATCGCAATACAAATGCTTTCTGTCACAATGTATTTTGTAACTCATCCTATCTAAAGGCCAGTGATGGCAGGCTTATCTACAGAAAGTTGAAGACCTATGTATTCTACTTATAGGACTTTCAGTTAGGATCATTCTCCTCCAGAAGCCAATTAAACTCTTCATGAGCAGAAATGCTCAATATCTAAGTAAGTATATTAGAAAGGAATAACAAATGAGCTACAGCATTGTGTTACGAAGCAGTTGGAAACAAAAGGGTTTACCTTGGGTGGCAACATTCTCAATTCCTTTCTCATTTTCTGCCTTACAGAGGATAAATTGGTTTTTATGTAAGTCAGTTTTGAATGACGGTATGTTTCTCACACAATGGCTAGGGAAGGTCTTCAGGTTCCAGGACTTCTTCTCATGTATTCTTTTCCTAAAGCACACCTCAAAGATGCTGCATAGAGAATGTTCTCTTGCTCTCTGATCAGAGATCATGTTTGTCTGAGAAAATAGTATGGTGATGAAGACTCCATTCTGACTCAGAGCATGGCTTTCAACAAAGTCCAGCAGTTCATACCAAAATCCATCTCTGATTAGGCAGCTTTCACTGAATTCTCTGCTAATATTTGGTTGTTATTTCAAAAGGAAAAAAGAAGAGGAACAACACTGTTAGCTCTAGGGTGCTTGTTGCTATAAAACAAATAACCTTTCTTCAAAATCTGTAACAGTTCCCACAATAAACAGTAACTAAATATTTCACTGTCCTTGAAGACCTATTGTTCCATTTATAAGAAGCCTTGGGTGTTATGTCTCTCCAGAGGAGATGTAGGAGTTACATTTTTGTAACTCCTAGCAATCAAATAAACCAGTATAAGAAACAGAAAATACATTTCAGCCAGCTGTTCTTTAATGTACAATCAGGAATAACAGAATAATACTTTGCGTTTAAATGAGTATTATGCTTGGCATGCAATTCAAAGGTTCAAATTTTATACCTAGTTATCAAATAATTAGGAGAATGGTATTCCAATTAAAATATTTTCTTTATTGTGTAACCAACCCTATTTGTAAACAGAAAGTAGGTGTGTATGAGTCTTTTTATAAACATACAAACCAGTATTTGTAATCAAGTACAAGATTGCTTTCAGAGATGCTTAGTTAAGAATGCTTGAACATGAACAAATATGAGCAGACATGCAGCAAACCATGCTTTTATCTAGCTTAAAATCAGGCCACAAACATCTGGATACTAAAGATAAATTATTTATTTTTCTAATTGTATTTAAATACATACCTCACTGAAACATATATTTTGTCTAAAGCAAATGAAACAAATTACGCAAAGAAAATTTAGAACAAGTTTTAGAACAGAGTAAGCACAGATATGGCTCAAAGTCCTCTCTATGTTTTTTTTTTCCCCCTGATTAAAGGGGTTTACTGTTGTCAGCTTTCCCCAAATTCTCATATTCCTATCAATCACCAGACTGGACTTTTTTCTAAAAGCAAGTGAAAAGACTTCTTGTTTCAGTATCTAATTACGCTGTGAATAATTCCGTTGGGGAAGTCTAAGGCCTAACATAGGAGCAGCTTCTATGAAAACATGCCCAGTGACTTCCACTGCTGAGACCTACTTTGAAAGGCCTTGCCAAGCCAGGAGAGAGATTGGATTCCCAGTGCTGTTGCAAAAACAATGGGTTTCTAGGCTTCAGTGTACTAGAACAGCTGAAATACCAAATAGGCATGTGCAAACCCTCATTAATTAAATCTAACGCTACTGTCAAATGGTAGGATTCTCTATAACATGAGGAATTTTTAATAAACAAACAAAAATGGAAGTTCATGCTTAAAGAGAATGCATCACTATGTCATCTTCTGACATTCTCCCTACATTCTCTTTACCAAAGAGTAATTACAATCCATTTATGAGTGTACCTACTGAACAACATTTGCTTCCCAGAAATCCTGGAATTATAAAATGAATTGACAGTGTTTGCTGGCAGATACTCAGTTGGCCTCTTTCATCCATATTTTCACTGTCATTACATATTACTCTACTTTTGCTATGTGTTCTTTACCTCAAATTATTTTCATCGTGCTAACACCCCTGCTTTTCAATTATGCATGCAAATCCTTTTGTAATGGATACGTGCCACAAAGCACTTCCATACATCTCTCTGTATTAAACAGTTCTGACCTTCTCATGAATGAATTAATATGTTTCTTGGAATGACCATGACTTGAAGCAGATTTGCTGACCGTAAATGACTAAATCAAGGACAAGCCATTGCTGGAGCAGCATTGTCTCCCAGCTGGTGTGAACTGGTATAGTTCCATTCAACTGAAAGGCTGCAGATTAGCCAGCTTCATTGATTTTGATGAAATTATGCCATTTAACATCAGCTGAGACATCAAGCCAAATGACAGTGTCATATTACTTAGACTCTTTTTGATTTTGTCTTATTGAAGCTATTGCATCTGTCACTTTGCATCAAACATTCTTTAAACCCTTTCTATTTCTGTAAGTTTTATTACATATATTCATATATTTTCTTCATGTTTAGGAACATTGTCATTTCTAAATGGCTTATTTTTGTCATCATATATTCAAATATGCTAGCTATCAATCACAGCTGATAATATCTTTATTGAAAACTTTCAAAAAACTTACATGAAAACTCTTTCTTTTTTTTAAGGACAGATTAAACAAACAACAACAAAAAATAAACCCCAAGCAACAGTGAAAAAAACAAGTAAAGTAAGACAAAGTGCAAAGGCTCCTTACAAGGACAACATAGAAGTGCAGATTCAGATTACTAGAGTGACCTCAGTTTCAACCCATTTCTGATTCTAATCAGGTCAGACATATTAAGGACCCATACAAGGTACCTTTGTAGCTCTGGCCTATCTCTAAGATGTATCTGTGAAAAGCAAATAAATTAGACACAGATAAGCCATGAAGAGACAGCACTGGAAGAGAAACTGACTTTTCCCAAGAGTAAGGAATGTAGAATTTATCCAGATCCACTGATTTCCTAACTACAGCCACACTCTGTCTCATGCTAGAGGGCAAAATTACACACATCATGATTGAATACATTATGATAAATCAGGAAATGCCTTTCCACTCACTTTTGCACCTCTGAACCTTCTTGCAGTGTAACGGTAGATAGAAATATATACGAAATTTTTATTTCCATAATCCCATACAAAGACTTTTGACAAATTCCCATAGGATTCTTCAGCTTACATTTATTTTGTATTCTATTTAATCGTCTGCTTAAAGATTTTGCTACTTCCTGGACCTTTCACCTTTACTGACAGAAAGCATTTATTACAGGTTAAGTAAGAAAAAAATGAAATAAGAATAAATCACAATTACTGTAAGACACTCAGAGGACATATAATTAACAGTGTGTGCAAAGGGGGAACATTGGTAAAAATTTGTGAGCTACAGTTGGCCTTGGATGATACATACTTTGTCATTGTCTTGAAACCTATATAATACACATAAAGGTGTTTAGATAATAGCAAGGCAGTCAGTATTAAGCAGAAAATGTACATCAATGAATCCAGATAACCTACTTTTTAGTTCGTGCACCTTGACTGTGCTATGGTTTTAGAGTTTCAGTTTAGTTTAATATGAAAAAGCGTGAACATACAAAGCAGAAAATAAAAGCTTTTCTAATCAGTGCATTGCAGCTTTCAAAAAGTATCTCCTTCAGTAAACTTCTTGAGTGAGGTTTCTGAGTAAGTTCCTGTTGCCTGAGAAATATCTTAGAGGTAGAAATTAATGAGATCAGTCCCAGAATAGCTAGAGGCTAAAGGTCTATTACTTGAGGAATATATACCTACAAGGTCAGCAATGGTAATGAGGTCCATAGGTGAACCTCGGTGAAATTCAGAGTGTCCGAAACTGGATGTGTACACTTGCTGCATGCTGAGCCTAGATCTAAAGAAGACCTCAGCACATAATAGCTACCAGAGGGTAGCTCTGTTTCCTCTGTTTCTAGTTGGCATGAAAGGAAATGCAGGCTTGTGAACTGTTAGGAGCTGAATTAAATTAAAGTGCAGCCCAGAGACTCAAAGGTAAAGTGAAACTGAACAGTAAGTGTAAGAGCTAAGGAAAAGATGGATGACTCCTACAAATGTACCAGTATGCAATATATTTACAACACACTTAAAGAACAGTTATCCT